>NC_044929.1:2788611-2790951 GCF_003576645.1 Ipomoea triloba
AAAAAAAAAAAAAAAAAAAAAAAAAAAAAAAAAAAAAAAAAAACTCTATAACATCCAATGATATGGAAGTGGCATATTTACCAACTTTCACTATAAAAAAAAAAAAAACATCATTGGATTTAAAATATTTCAATCATCGTAACCACCATGTGCATCCATCTCGACGGCCAGAGAAGAAATCGAATTCAATAACCTCTTGATAACGATCGTCGAAAAGTCGTGGGCCGGTTGACTTGACCTGGGTCCGGCAGAGCGGACATGAATTCCGGCCAGTTGCGAGCCATCTATCCAAGCAATCCCTGTGGAAAATATGGTTACACCTCAAGTCTCTAACTTCTTCTCCTTCCTCTATCTTACACAAACAAACCGCGCATTCTACTTCCTCCGATTGGCCCCCGAAAACCCGACCTCCGAGCTCCGGCGACATTCCGGTGCCGTCGACGTTGAATTTGTAAGGCGGCGTCTGGCAGAATGATTGGATAAGGAGGCAATCCCAACCCAATTTTAGCTGCGACGCTGCCAAAACGACGTACTTTAGTATAGCAGAGTGTGGAAACATTCGGAGCATTTTCTTGAAAATGTATGTGCAGATTGCTATGAGGATAATGAAGATGAAAGCATGTGAAGCGTTTCTCATTTTCATCTCTTAGTTTTCGTTTTTCTTTGGCTTCACTGTACTTAGAGGCTTGATTGGCTTGTAGTCTCTACACACACATATATATATGCATTTGTAATTTATATTAATAAAATTTTATATTAGTAGTATACATGTGTTCAAAACGAGGAATACAATAATGGCTGCCGAGCCAACCGTACACGAATGGTGCGTAAATTTATTTTATTTAATTTATCAGCTTTGAAAGTTCAATTTTATAACCTTAAAAATGGAAATAATTGAAGAAATTAAAAATATAAAAGCATAGTATTACTATTATTAGACCACCAAATCCACCATTCATGCCTTAATGCAGAATTTGTTTTGTCGCATGCACGTAGGTCAATGAAAGTGTCTCAAGAAATGTCCACGAAAGTGCGAGTTGATGTTTGTTGAATAAAGAGTTTAGGAAATATGTTTTTTTTTTTTTTATAAAATACCCCATGCACGTATTTGTTTATATATTAAATTCAGCATCATTCAATGACTATAAGAAAAGATAATTAATATTATATTTAAGTTAAGTTGGTTAGACTGTTGACTTGATAGTCCAAAGGTTCTAAATTCGACACCCAAACTAAATTCAATCAATTCCTACGGTTAAAGGAATCCACCATTTTATTGTTAAGGAATCTCCAAGGACAAACTTCTTTACCCTAGCATCTTCATAGTTAATTAAGGAATCTCCAATGAAACATTTCTTTTCCCCAACATCTCCATTTTGTTGCCATTTGCCAACTCCCACGTGCCATTTGGTTGGATGGAAGGAATTAGGGGGGAAAATTGTAATTATCTCACTAACGGTTTACACATCCATCTCAACCCCTTTACATTAGGAGCTTTCTCGATCAAAAATCTTGCAAGGTCGAAATTTGTCAAGTAGAGGTAGAACAACATATATATTATGTTGCAAACTCTTAGGCATGTTTGGTTGGATGGAAAACCAATTCCATGGAAAAAGTTTTTCAAAAAGTTGAGGAAAATAGGTTATTCTCTTGTTTGGTTGGATGGAAAATGGTTTCTATGGAATTTCACTTCCCAAAAGATAAGGAAAAGAAATTCTTTGATATGAGTAGGTATTTTGTTTTCCATAGAAGGTGGGAAGAAAATATTAAGGCTTGGACTATTTTACCCTCAACAAAAGTTATTAATTACATATGTATATATATTATCACTATTTTACTAAGGGCATTTTAGTCTTTATGCTCATAATTCCTTATCATTCCAAATCCAACCAAACAATGGAATTCATATTCCCAGTAATTTCTTTTCCACCAACCAAACAGTGGAATCCGTTTTTCTTGTAATTTGTTTTCCATGGAATATGAATTTCATTTCCTTCAAATCTTTTCCAGCGAACCAAACGGATATAAAGTTCAAAAACTTCTCAAGCTTTTTGGCCAAACCACTTGCTATCGTCATAGGCATATGCACCCTACACATAGACTCTTCCATGCTACCCGTCACTATATATATTAATAGTTTATGAACCAACATTTACCAGAGCACCCGACTGTGAGTTCGCAACATTCATGAAAATTTTGTTTCCAACGTTAGTTAGTTGCCACCATTGTTGTCAGTTTGGAGTTTGGTAGGATTCATTCTTATAGATTGAGAGATCTTGAAGAAAGTGTGTTTCAATTCACACATCTTAATTAACGATTCTTTTTTTTTTTTTTTTTTTT
>NC_044929.1:2791185-2800253 GCF_003576645.1 Ipomoea triloba
TTTTTTTTTTTTTTTTTTTTTTTGTGAATGTTTTATTTTCAAATAATTGTGAAAAATAAAATTCCCAACACCAAAAGTTAGAAAAATATTTTGTAGCTTTGCTTGTGTTTGAACAGGCAAGTGATTGTGGACGATTAACAGATAAATTAATTAATACCCAAATATGGAAGTGAAATATATATGTACCAATTCAACTTTTCCTTAAAATACAAACAATCAAAGAATTCTAGTATGTTAAGCGGCATTGATCATTGTGATCATCTATCATCTTAACCAGCATGAGCATCTATATATCTCGACGGTGAGAGCAGAAATCCAAGACGATAACCTCTTCTCCTTCCTCTATCTTGCACAGACAAACTGCACATTCTACTGAGCCATCCGATTCGCCCTCGAAAACCCTTACTCCCACCTCGGAGCCAGCATTTTCCGGCAACATTCCGGTGACGTCGTTGGGAAATTGGCATAAGGATTGCAAGAGGCCGGAGGCAATCCCAAGCCCATTTTAGCTGTGCTGCTACTGAAACAACACAGTTTAGGATCTTTGACTGCGGAAACATTTGGAGCAGTTTCTTGAAGATGAATGTGCAGATTAGTAGGAGGAAGACGAAGATGAAAGCAGCGCATTGGAAGCGTTTTTCATTTTCCTTTGCTTCTCTCTCTAGTGTTAGAAGCTGTGAATTGTTCTCAGAGGGCTGGGTGGCTTGTTTAGTCTACTGCTGTAGTAGTGGAGGCTTAAGGCAGTACGTTCACTAATTCAATATATTTATTATTATTAGGCCGCATATGTTCAATAGTAAACACATGGGCATGCCAAGAAACTGCAAATACAATATAATATATATTTGATGTATTTTGAAATTAGAGCATAACGATAATGTTCCTTAAAATATTCCATGCACCTATTTATTCATTAATTAAATGAAGCAACTTTTGTTGACTATAATTAAGAAAATTAATTAGTTGGAACTTTTCCATCCTTAAAAAAGGATTTGGTACAATAACCCTCAAACTTCTTTCATCTGCAACCTTACATGAGAGAGTCTTTATGTTATTGAAGTAACTTTGACTCAAAAACTATAGAAAAACTAATCTTATTCAATAACGAACAAAAAACTAAATTCTTTGGTACAGCAAGTGCAGCCACTACCGAGGCTCCTTCTTTGGTGCTTTGTACTATCTTGTCCAACGTTGCAAAAATCGCGCCTAGGCGCTAAGTGGTGGCCGGCTGCTTGGCAGAATTGATGTTGTAGGCGGCTTAGGCAAGCATTTAAGCGGCCAATTAGCTATTTTTCGTTATTTTTTTTAAATGGATTATTTCATCCAAACCAAAGTTGTTTGCATTGAAATAACCTTAACTTTTTCAAATCGGTCGCAAACCCAAATATGTAATAAAAATTCGACATCAAGTACTATGATCTAATATTGATACTTTGTGTTGTGTTTTGATTCTTTAAATTTTTATACAATTTACAATTCAAGATGTTTTTATATTAATATTTAATATTTTAGTACTAACAATTAAGATGTTTGTCCGGCGAAGTGAACGAATACGATGGAGACAACTGAGTTTCAAGGACTAGATTGCGGCTAACATCACTGGTAATGTGGCTGGCTATGAAGGCAAAGAATGACCTCGTCATTTTATGATTACAACCTGGTGGATTTGGAGATGGTGTTGCGACCGAGTGTTCACTGGACGGGAAGTGATGATACACTGCAAAATTGCTTGGGTTAAGGAAGCGTTGGAGGAAATTAATCGTGAATTCGATCGATCGAGCCTGGTGAGAGGAGTCAGAATTATCCAACTACGTTGGGGTGCATCACAAGACCATCGTTTCACACTAAATGTCGACGGGAGCGTTAAAATTGGGCCAAATAAGGCTGGCGTGGGAGGCGTCATCCGGAATAAAATGGGAGAATGGGTTGAAGGTTTGGCTGGTACCACTGATCACGCTGAAGTCTCCATTGTTGAGGCAAGAGCAATTGTTGAGTGTTTGAGCTGGGCATGGCAGAAAGGGATTCGAGACCTTGAGGTCCAATCGGATGTAAAGAACGTCATCCTTTGGATCCGCGAGAATTCTGTGGTTCATAGACCATTGGCGCACATCATAAGCGAAATCCAGGGCTGGCTTAACAGAGCTTGGAGAATTGATTTGAGGGTGATATATAGAGAGCAGAATAGAGTGGCTGACCGCTTGGCGTCACTCGGTGCATGTCAAATAGGAGGCCGAAGACTTCTTGAGGTGTGTCTCATCATTGGGGAGGAGGTTTATCTTGACGACTTGGCGCATGTCACCTGGGCGCGAAGAGTGGTGGAGCATAATTCCTGTTAGCGCTCTTGGGGTCCCCCCTCCGTTTCACAGATATAAAAAAAATAGCTAGTTTATAAACCTTGATCTTGCTCTGAACATGTTAGGTCACCTTTATGATCAAGTTTTTGCTTTTCTTGATATTCTTGGAGTTTTTAATGTGCTCCACAATGTTGCCTTTAGCGCCACCAAAAATAGGAATCTTCCCATCACGTTTCCTATGGTATTGTTCTCCTCAATTTTGAACTAGAAAATCAACTACTCTAATTCATCTCGATCTTTTCACATGTGGTTTAAGTAGTTCTTGATCGAAGTCCATCAATATCGAAGGCAACAAGTAGCTAGATAATAGTAGCCACTTAAAAGACTTCACTTACAACCATTTCATCATCAAAAATTTCGTTGAGCATCATCTAAATTTAGTCAACCTAACTTAGCACGATTTTTGGAATCCATCATTTTATAGTTAACAAATCTCTAATGACAAACTTTTTTGTCCCAACATCTAGCTTCATTCTTATATTTGTGATCCAAAGACTTGTCTTCATTCCTATATTTGTGATCCAAAGAATGTTGTCTTCAATTTGCTATAAACATCATATAGAGAATCATGCAAACCATTTAATGGAGTGTTTGGTTGGGAGAAAGGAATTAAGAAGGAAATGAATTGCAATTAAGTGGGAAAAGAATAATGTAGTAATTCAAATTACATTGTTTGATAGGGATAAATAGAATTATTGGGAATGAAAAGGAAAAAGTGGTATAAAGCCTAAAATGTCTTTTGCGTAATAATAAAAGTAACAATCACCAAGGATACTTAGCTTTTGTGGTTTCTTCTATCTTTTCCTTTCCCACAAGCATTGAATTGCAAATCGTGGGGAGTACCACATGAATTGCAATCCAACAAAAGAAGTGAATTGTAATTCGGTGGAATTACAATTCACTCCAACCAAACAATGTAGTTAAGGCCTTCATTGAATTACAATTCAATTACAACTCAATTACATTCAACCAAACACCTTGTTAGTACGTAATCTGAAGAAAGGAAGTATGAATGTTTCAAAGCCTCAACCTTACTAACTATTTACACATCCATCTCGTCCCCTTTACATCAGTAGCCTTTTCAGTCAAAAACCTTGCAAGACTGGGTGTAGTCAAGTATAATAACATATTATGTTGCCAACTCTTAAAGTTTAAATTATTAAAACTTCTCAAGCCATTTGGCCGGACCCCTTTGTACCGTCACAAGCACCTGCACCATACAGATAGACCCTTGTATGCCACCCATCACTCTATTATCGACTTATGAACCAACATTCATCGCGGCTGTGAGTTCGCAACATTTATGGAAACTTTAATTTATTTCTACGGTTAGTTGCCACCATTATATTGTTGTCATTTTCATTATCGTTGTCAGTTTGGATGAGATTCATTCTAATAGATTGATCTTAAAGAAAGTGTGTTTCAGACGTCTTAGATTAACTATATATTTTTGTTGTGAAATTTTTATTTCCAAATAATAGCCGGAAATTATATTTCCAACACCAAAAGTTAGAAGAAAAAAAAAAATTTGTAGCTAGATTTGCTTGTGTTTAATTTGAACAAGAGTAAGTGTTAGTTTGTGGTGGATATGGACGATTAACAGATAAATTAATTGATACCCAATGTTGGAAGTAAAATAAATATCTACCAACTTTTCCTTTAAAATATATACAAACAATCAAAGAATTTTGATATGTTAAGCGGCAATGATCATTCTGATCATCATCTTAACCACCATGTGCATCTATCTCGACGACGAGAGCAGAAATCGAAGACGATAACCTCTTGATGATGAAGATCATCTTGGAAACGCCGACTGGGTGGCTTGACGTGAGTTCTGCAGAGCGGACAAGTGATGCGCCCAGTGCCTAGCCACCTATCCAAACAAGCCCTGTGGAAAATATGCTTACACTTCAAATCTCTAACCTCTTCTCCTTCATCTATCTTGCACAGACAAACTGCACATTCACCCTCAAAAACCCTTACTCCCACCTCCGAGGCACCATTTTCCGGTGACATTATTCCGGCGACGACGTTGAATTTGTTGGGAAATTGGCATAAAGATTGGAAGAGGAGGCAATCCCAACCCCATTTTAGCTGTGCTGCTACTGAAACAACACAGTTTAGGACCTTTGACTGCGGAAACATTTGGAGCAGTTTCTTGAAGATGAATGTGCAGATTAGTACGAGGAAGACGAAGATGAAAACATTGGAAGCGTTTTTCATTTTCTTTTGCTTCTCTCTCTAGTGTTAGAAGCTGTGGATTGAAGTATTGTTCTGAGAGGCTTGTTTAGTCTCTGCTGTAGTGGAGGCTTTATATATAAGTACCCTTCACTAATTCAATATATTTTTATTTTATTATTAGGCATATATTCAATAGTAAACACATGGATTATGGGCAGCCAAGAACCTGCCATGAAACTGCAAATACAATATATATTTGATGTATTTTGAATATAGAGCATAGCAATTTTGAACGATATTATGGTCCTTAAAATATTCCATGCACCTATTTATTTATTTATTTAAATAATGCAGCACTAGTGCACTACCTCTTGATGGTGACAATAATTTTTTTTTTTGAAGGTCTTGGTGACTATAATTAATAAAGTTAATTAGTTGGAACTTTATTTTCCATCCTAAAAAAAAGGGGGGTTCGGTACAATAATAACCTAATTTAATTTAGTATTTTTTTTTTTGAAATCGTTAATTTAGTAATTGATCTTGTCAAAATCAACAGCTCAGAATAAAGATAATTTTAAAAAATATGCGTTGACATTATGATAATTTCGCATATTGTTGAAAGTTTAAGTTGCATATTTTTAAAGTTTAAGGTGCTAAGTTCAAAACTTAAGGTGCCTAAGTTTAAATTAAATCTTATGGTGCTTAAGTTTAAAGCGTAATGTGCGTAAGTTTATAGCTTAAGGTGCATATGTTTAAAGCTTAAGGTGCATCACTTATATATATTAGTGTAAATTCACATATATTTTTCAATGTAGAATAAGGGCTTCTTACATGCTTTCTCAAATTCATTTTCCCAACTTCATAGATATACTTAGAAAATTAATTTTTCATTCACTCATCATTTATTTTAAGCATATAATAATATATCAAATATTTCGTCTCACTTAGAAAACTCGAATAGATACAAGCCATCAAAATGCCAAAGTTTTCTAATATTTTAATTTCTAACACATTTTTGTTTGTACATGTCACTTTCTAATTTATTTTTAATTTGTTTTTTTTTTTCAAAAATACTTCAAAATTTTAATTTTATAAAGAGATAATAGTCAAATACACTTTCCAATTCAACTATTTACAATAATGTAGTTGCGGTCCCCAAATATTTTTTTTTTTTTTTGTTTAAACTTCAATTGAACCTTCAAAATTGTAAAAGATTAAAATTGAATTAAAATTTTGAACATGTTATCATCAGGTAATAACTTGCCAACGTCACTCTTTTGCCTGATTTAATATTAAGGTGACTTCCATATATGCGTATTTTTAAGGCTAAAGTAGCATATATTCTCAAATTTTTTATTTATTTATTTTACTTTTTTGGCAAAGTTTTATTTGCATTTAGGCCAATGATACAAAAAATGAAGGAAAGTTAGTCACAGAAAGATACTCCAATTTACTAAATATTTGTATATGTATGTTATTATTTTAATAAATTTGTATCTATTGGCGATGGGCCAGCCTTGGCCATGTGCGGCAGTCAAAGCGACGTTACAGGGTCCCAAACAATTTTTTTTAAATATTTTATATGTTATCTATTATTTTTTAAAAAAATTCATAGTAATTGAAAATAAAATTTTAAAAGGAAGTAATATCAAAATTTTGGTAAATAACTTTATATCTAAATATGTACAAAAAAAATGTCACTTTTAAACTAAATTTTGAATTATTGTTAAATTTTTATGCATTATATTCAAACAAAATTTTTTTATTACATTTTTATTTTTTTTCATAGAGTACAGTTAACTTGAAGTCCAAAGGATTTGGACTTAATTTGTTCAATTATAGAGATTTCCTAGATCTTCTAGACTTCTATGTCTTTTGGGATTATGTTTTTTTTTTTTAATCTTTAGAGCATCCATAGTAGTTAAAATTTTGCACAAATGTTAAGAGTGACATGTAGGAGAGAGATAAATTAAGAGAGAAAAAGAAATGAGAAAAAAATCTGACGCATTTAAAAAAAATAAGAAAAAACAAAAAAAAAGTGTGTTTTAGTCATAGTGGCCGCCAGCTAGCAGCCACTCTGACGCGTCGCGCAGCTTTATTTTTTTTAATGTCTGACAAAATTTTTTGTTTTGCAGGAGGTAAAATCTGTCCAAAACCATCTTCCACACTAACAAAAAAGCATCTCTAATTCTTTGGGCTGACAAAAACCAAGAAAAATGCACTAGTAAGCGAAATCTATGTATCATTATAGCGAAATCTAAATATTAAAAAATTCATTCCCCTATCTTCTTGTATCTCTACTATTATATTTGTCTTTCCCATTTTACTCTATTATACTTAGGTTGCAGTTTTATTATATCATATCTTATTTATTGATATTTTTAATAGACACAATTTAAGAATGAATATATATATTCTATATTTATTGTTCCGTTTCATTACAAAAAAAATAAAGTTATGTCATTTTTTTTAGTACTACTGAATCTGTTACATTTTTTTAAACTGCATTTTACTTGTATTTTTTACTCTTAATTGTGCAAATTAATTATTTTTCTTTAACAGGAATATCAATTCGTATATTACCAATTATATTATAGAATAACATACATAATTTACCAATTATGCTATTATGTTATTTACCTAATTAATATATGTCTCTTCTACACGGTATTATGTTACTCCGTATTACGTTAATACATGAATATAGAAACAATATTACAAATTAATAGATATTAGTTCATTTCCATGTTACATTTTCTTACCAAATAAGCTTTATTAATTATTTGACCAATAAAATATTTAATTAATTGACTACAAAAGTTTGGACGGAAAATGAAATATGAGGATTTTACTTTTATATATAGTATAGATTTATTAATTCTATTATTAGCTTAATTTTAATTAATTCCTTAATTAGTATAATAATAAAAGGAAGGAAATGACTACCTAATAATAATATTATAGTACACTAAATTTTAAAATTTATTTCATCGTCACTAATGACAGGTTTAGCTATCAGGAATAGATATCAAAGTCATTGTTATTGTTTGGTTGCCAGATTCTTAGAACAATATTATGGGTTTTCATTACCACATTAATTGCAAAACTCATTCTCTAATAAAATAAGGGTTTCATTTCCCTCCCTCCTCCGCTTCCCCAAGTATATTAATAATCATTTCCATTACACCCTACTACCAAATATGCAAAATACTTTCACCAAAATCCATTACTATTACCAAGTATTTGATACACATTTCGATTCTGATTCCCATGTGCGAACCAAACACACCCTAAATATTTTCGATAATATTAATTATCATTATAATGATTATTTTGAAAATATTTTATTTATTGCAAATATTAATATTTTGAAAGATTTGCGTATATTCATTCACTAAAAAAAATATTTTTTTAATTAAAAAGATAATTTAATTACCATTTAAGCTCGAACGCACTCACTCCCATGTGGGAAATGGAACCGAGTGCCACTAGACCACAAGGTCTTTGCCTATAATTAATTTCTTAATTAG
This sequence comes from Ipomoea triloba, assembly GCF_003576645.1. Classification (NCBI taxonomy): domain Eukaryota; kingdom Viridiplantae; phylum Streptophyta; class Magnoliopsida; order Solanales; family Convolvulaceae; genus Ipomoea; species Ipomoea triloba. The sequence continues at coordinate 2,799,254 of NC_044929.1, forward strand.
TATAATAATTAAAATATTTTAATTATTGCAAATATTAATATTTTGAAAGATTTGCGTATATTCATTACCTAAAAAATATTTTTTTTATTATAAAGATAATTTTATTACCATTTAAATATTTTGTAATTACTCTCATTAATTTCTTAATTTAAATATTTTTAATAAATTTTTATTTTTAGTACATACGGGTTGGACTTTCAAAATAATTAGAAACATAAAAATATTCTATGCAATTATATTTGCCATAATAATTACATACATACATCACATCATATCATATATACGGGTTGGACTTTCAAAAGGAAAATTGAAATTAGTTCTAAAGTATACGGGTTGTGCATTGATCATTACATACATATATAGAAAATTTGATTGGTAATGTTGGGAAGTATACAGCTTTTGCATTGATCGTTGCAATATACAATTCGTTTGTTACCTATTACGGTATACGGGGTCTTCGTTTTTTATGCTTTGCGATTTTGCAAGATTTACCATTGGGCTTTCACGGGCTAGTACACATTTGCAGACTCTGCAATTTGTATACCAAGGAGAGCTCCTCCTCACAATGGTCTTCATTTCTTTTCCCGAATTACAGGAGCATCCGTAGATGGAGAAGATGAAGATTACTTTGGAGGTGAATCATCAGAAAGGAGGAATAAAGATTCAAAACATAGTTACGTTTCCATTGTATTTATAGGTGTTAAAATGTGATAATTATAATTTGTTAGATTTTTCAAAAGGAAAGTGTAATTAATTATTTAAAGTTTTTAAATAATAATTCTAAATGACATTTTTATCCAAATATTTAATATTACAATTTACAACGTCCCTAACTTTGGGCGGAAAAAATTGGTCAAGCACTTTTATATAGATATATAGATATACACGGTTTGGTGTTAGAGTGTTTTATTAGTAACTTTGTTTTTTTTTCATGCATGGTTTTAATTATGTTGGGTGGTATGCTCGCTTTTTTTTTTTTTTTTTTTTTTTTTTTTTTTTT
>NC_044929.1:2800413-2806702 GCF_003576645.1 Ipomoea triloba
TTTTTTTTTTTTTTTTTTTTTTTTTTTTTTTTTTTTTTTTTTAAGGAATAGTAATTAAGGTAAGGTTGGATTTCCTTATTCACGCTGCATTTCCGATCCTTGTGATTTCTCTTCCCATTGTAATCAATTTGTATGTATTGCTGGCTACACTATGGTTGCGTGCGTCGGCTGGGCTCTGAACATCCACCTTTGTGATTCTTTATTTGGAATGGCATCGCCAGGTATGCATTTTTTGTCCTGCTCCTTATTCATTGTAGTTTTTTCTTTTAGTTATTCTTTTTCACTTTAGGGTAACCTTGAAAGTGGGGTTGTTGTTCTTGTGTTCATAGTCCAAACACGGAATACATTAGGATGAAATAATGGTGGGAGTTTGCATTTGCTCGCATGGTTGCAGTAGGCGCTAGGCGCTAGGCGGTCGATTTTTGCAACAATGTTTGTGTGTATGCATACTGTTGTTTGGGGGGTGGGTAGGATGTGTAATGTGTTGCTGGGTGGGTTGTGGTTTTTTTGCTTAGTTTGGTCTAGATATCATGGGTGCAGACTGCCATCTTGTGGTGTTCTTTTGGGGGCAAAGACAATAATGGAACTAAAAAATAAAACAATTTATAAAAATATGACATTTTTAAAATTGGGACAAAAATGGAAAAAATTCCTTTATTATCCCAATTTGAGAAAAGAGTTTTTTCATTTTTGTCCCAATTTTAAAAATGTCATATTTTTGTCAATTGTTTTGTTTTTGGTTTCATTATTGCCTTTTGCCCTTCTTTTTGCCGTGCAGTTGTGTGCGCCGTTGTTGATTGTATTTGTGCAAAATTATAATAGGTAATTCTACAAGAAATAATATTAGTAAGGTCATATATGCCATATGACCCAAATTTTCTTGAGTCGACCCTTCACTCATCGCGTAATTTTGTTACAAACAAATTTAATTTTTTTCCTTATTTAGTTATAATATAAAGACAATTATTTTCCAAATTTAGTTACAAAGTGTTTTTATTTTTATTTGGATTTTTGTCATAGTCATGTAAGGGGGGAGACGGAGAGATAAAAAAAAAAAGGTTGACATTAATTCAGGCGCCCAACTGGCCCGTGCACTACACGTGCCAACTGGGCATAGTAGGGCCTACGTGACTCTCTTCCTTGTTTCATCTTATTTAATGGCCCCACCTTAGGAGACAAAAGCATATCCCTCTTACAAGAACTCAAAGTTTTTTTCTCTCCTCCTTCTCTCACTTCCACATAGGATTCAAAGCCTACAAATTTTCACCAAAACTCATTCCAAAAACTCTATTAGGGATGCTCTGATTTTTTTTATTTTTATTTTTGAGGTGACAATTAGGAGGGATATTAAGGAAGAGAGAGAAAGAGAGGCAGTTTGAAAAAAATTAGAGCTTCTGATGTTCCAGCGGACACCATGTGCAGCCCCATGCACGCTTTGCAGAGACCTAAAAAATTCTTTCTCCTCCCTTTCTCTCATACACATAAGCCTTTTTTTTTTTTTTTTTTTTGAATACTATTGACTCTATTACAATGTAGTATCTGTTCATACTACGCCCCCATGACCTCTCACTTAAGAGGATCACAACTATGTCGCTTGACCACAAGGCCTTTGGCAAGCCTTATTTTCTTAAAACACTGAGAAAACGATTAATGTGGTTACCCTTAATTACTACTCCGTACTAACTTTAAGCAAACACACAAAGTAATTTTAAATTCTTTAATCTCACATAACATTGGAGATAATCTTATTAAATAGGGTAATATCACGTCGGTGAACTAAACCCCAATCAGTTATGTATAGACCCATGTCCATATTGCAAGGTATAGTCGGGTCAAAATATACTATTTATATACTGAATGTTCACAATTTACATACTGAATGTTCACAATAAATTATATATTTTTAATGTGGACTCGGGTGCATAGAGTAATTTGCCACCATAATTAATACGGAGTAAGAATTTATACTCCGTAATATTATAGTAATTATTATAAGTTATAACTAGTTTTAAGCTTATTAAACCAGTCGTAAAAAGTAAAAACCCTCACTATTGCTCTTTCACAGCGAAAATCCTCCTAATCTTTATTTATATGCCTTCACAGTGATCACACCATTTGCATTGCAGAAACGAGGAACTTCTGTGTCTTGAAAATATTTATTCTTGTTTCCAATAATTGTTGTGCTCCTATTCCAAGAAAAAAAAAATAAAAAGAAAAATAAGGAAGAATGGAGCATCCAGAGAAGAAGCTAAACCCCCTGAAGAGAAGCTTCCAAGCCATGAATGGAGGAGTTGATACTGACCCGACTAATGTTACCAGGATGAGATTCCCACCCAGAGAGTATGCCTTTAATATTTGCAGTTATTAGTGTAATTTATGTTAGATATATCATGCAGCCTTGATTTCAATATAATTGGTAATTTTTTTTTGGTGGTTTCTTTTTTAAAATTAAAGTGAGATGAAGGTGGTTAAGGTTGCATTGATGAGGAATACAATTGCTGTTCTGGATTCTGGGATTGATAGGACTATGCTTTCCCTGTTGATGGTTCAAGAATTTGTGAAATCATTCATGGGGATTAATGTTGGCAAAAAGATTGTGATTTTAGCAACCACTGTTAATTTTGTTCATCAGGTATGTGCTTTTTCTTGTTTCTTAACTTTTTTTCCCCCAATGTTAATGAAAAGGTTTACAGCTTAATAATGTAGTTAAACTACTTATCTTTTGTTAAGCTTCTCTGCTAAAAATGTTTGTTTACAATTTTTTTTTCTCCAGATTATAGCCCCCACAGTTTCTATATATACAGTCTGCTTGTATTTATTGTGTTTGGTGTATTCTTTTTTTCCCTTTTAGCTTATGGCTAGTGAATCATGCAGATGGCCAATGAGAGGTTAATTGGATTATGCTAGGGTTTTGTCTTTGACATATTAACTATTGAGAATTGGGTATCTGATCTGTTGTTGTAGTATTGTCTGTATTATATATGGCTTTGCATAGTTGTATTTGTTTGACATGGGTTATGCTTGCTAGTGATTACATAGTCTGATTATTGAGATTATATATTAAATAGTCTACTGTTTACTTATTTGGTGAAGATTTTAGTTTATATATTATGCACTATATTTTAGCTATTTAAGCCTGTACCCTGAAGTTGATTATGGATCATTTATAATCTTTAATTAAACTGCAAAATATTCAACCTTTTTTGAATGGGGACTATAAGTTACTGCATCTGATGGATAGTTTTATTCAAGGTTTAGTTTAATCCTTTGAAATGCTGAGAAAGCAGGCACCTTTTTGCATTTATTAATTTGCCTTTTCGAATTCTATGTATGATTTGAAGATTCATGTGCTTGAATACTTGATTAATGAAATGCCTAATTATCATTTTGCCCCCCAAATTACAGCAATATGAAGCCATCAAATGCCACACAAAGCTTCAAGTTCAAGAGTTCTATGGGGCAAAAGGAATCGATGATTGGGATGGAAAGACATGGGAAAAAGAAGTGAATGATCATGATGTAAGTAGTTTCCAAGCCTGTATTGTTCTTAAAGATAATGGTATAGTGGTACTATTGCATGACTCATGAGGCCCCAATTCAAGTATTGTGTTTTTCCACTTTTGGTTATTGAGTTTAAAATCAACTAGGTTTGATCCCTGACTACTAAAAATATTCATGTTATAGTAGAGGACTAAAAGTGGTATGTTTTGAATAGTTGGGGATCAAATCTAGTTGGTTTTGAACTTGAGCACCCAAAGTGGAAAAACGCAATAGTTGAGTGACTAAAACTAAAATGAACGTTTTTTTTTTGGTATTGGTGTGCTCAATGTTTGAATTATAAGATTACTTATAACGATGTAATTGTAAAATGAAATAAAAGGTAGCTTGCTTCTATTATTGGATAGGTTTTGGTGATGACCCCACAAATCTTACTGAATGGATTGGAAAAGGAATTCTTAAATATTGGAAGAATTTCCTTAATGGTTCTAGATGAGTGCTATCGTGCTTTCGGCAGTCATCCCTATGCCAAAATTATGAAGGTGTAGCCCTAGTTCCTTCCTTTATAAACTCTTGATTAATTTTCTAATATTTTTACTGTTTACAAGTCTAGTTGCTTTTGACCAAGCAGGATCTCCTAGTGATCAATAGTTTTTCAATTGTATAGGAGTTCTATCACCAATCAAGCAAAAAGCCCAAGATTTTTGGGATGGCTGCTTGCGCTTTTTCTAGAAACGGTAAAGTTTAAACTTTTGCATTCTATTGTCTTTATCCCCATCTATCCGCACACCCGCTACCCTAAAAATGGAAAAGTAATGAAGTGAAATTTCAAAGTTAACGAAATTCTTATATCTGCTTGGACCTATTGTTTGCATACAAATAATGATTTTCATCATCGATTGTTCGTTTCTTATTTTGATATTTGTTTCCTTTATTTTCTATATAGAATCGTAACATTCTAATCAACTTTTGACTTCTCATGAATGGTTCTATATCTTTGAAATCTTCTTCCATTGTAAATTTACCTTTATGTACAGGTAGCTCATCAACTGAAGAACTTGAAAGTCTTCTAGATTCCCAGGTTTTTATTTTTATTTTTAATTTTTTATGCATTAGCCATGCCCCACATAACTTGTTTCTAAAGTACTGGGTTTGCATTCATTTTCTCAGATCTTTACAATAGAGAGCTGGGGAGAATCGATAGACTCTGTCTGCTCTGCAAATGAATGCTGCATATTTTATGATCCGCCAGTTACTTCCAGTTCAGAAATGAAGATGAAATTAGATTCATCTTGGTCAAAGGTGAAAACTTAAACTTTGTTAAGGTCACACATTTAAGATTGTCATGGAATAAACATCATGAGCCAGCATAAGTAGTTTAGTAAAGTATATTTAATATAAAAGGAAAAGGAAAGAGGAAAGAGGAAGACAAGGCCTTAAGCAAGCTTTTTGGAGTTGTTATAGTCTTATAGAAGGTGCAGGCACACTTTATTAGGTATATATGAGGTTTGAATTTGGATCAATATGAGAGTTGCTTTTATCCATGTTCTTGAATGAAGTTTTGTGTTCATAAAAGACCCAAAGTAAAAGGCAGAAGTGCTCAATTGTTTCATTGTACTCTCAAGTCTCAAGTATATTGAGCCTAGGTTTCACACTGCAAAAAACTAAGGCCAGTTTATCTTTCTTCATTACTTCTAATGAAGGTGGATCTTCTGCAATATGCTCATGTTTTTCCACAATATAAATATTTGTTTTCTTTGTAAATTTTTGGTCTATGGGTATCCAGATGGTAATTTATATTTAACTGACTCTTGTGACAGTTTGATGCAATTTTGCTCAAGCTGCAAGGTTCGCTGCCAAGTCAGTCTACAGATACCGATGCTAAGTATGAGATGTTGCGGAAGAAGTTGTCTGAGGATCATGCAAGCATTATATGTTGTCTAAATAATCTTGGGGCAATACCTGCATTTGAGGTAATATAATCTACACAATTTATCTTCTCAGACATTCTACTTTTATTTGTATTATCAGTTACCAATATGCTAATAAAGACGCAAGATTGGAACTTGGAGCAGATTCGTACTCATGTTGTTGAAATTTATAAATTTCTGCTTGTTAAAACTTTAAACCATGAAAAGCTAGTACTAGAACTCAAATATAGTGCTCTTTATTGGTATTTTCTTCTTTAAACTTTGCTTTAAGTATGTAAGTATGTTAAATATCCATCTAAATCCATACAACTCGCTCTAATGCCTATATTTATGTCATATATTGTAGGCTGCTAAAGTTTGTCTGGAAAATATTCTTAACGATAGAGAAGAATGTGAATATACGGAATGTTCATCACAGCGTAGATATTTTCTTGAGGAAGTAATATTGATTTTTGATGAGGCATTTCCACCTGGTAGTATCCTTAACTTTTTTTTCATTCAACTCAAACAAATTTATCTTCAGTATTTACATTTATTGTCATCATTATTTTATTTGGTTTATTTCAATTCGGATTTGTGCTTGCATGCAGTTTGCCTATACACATGATTCCTTTTCTTTATATCAATTAGCTTTGTTGAGACTATATTCTTACCATTTCTGATTATACTATTCTTTTTTTTTTTTTTTTTAAAATGCATTGTACTATCAATTAATTTGTTGCTGCTTATCTATGATAGATAACGTAAAACAGCATCAATCTAACCTCTTTTACTACTAGTTTCTGCTTGTTGGTCTAGTGTGGTTTGCACTTATTCTTGCTTTCACATTCTGTTTTTTTTTTTTTTTTTTTTGGGGGGGG
>NC_044929.1:2807945-2964064 GCF_003576645.1 Ipomoea triloba
GGGGGGGGGGGGGGGGGGGGGGGGGAGGGTTGCTTTTTGACATGACTCTTTTCATCCTATTAAAACATATTCAGAGAAAGAACTTTAGATGTCAATATTGTTGTTGTATTAACTCCTTTAAATGACATTTGTTCATAATGTAGTTGTTTCATCATAATTTTTCTATTAATTGTTATCTATTGGCACAATAAATATCAACTCCTCTAAATGACATTTATTCATAATGTAATTGATTTCATTATGATGGTTTCGTTTGTGTACATATTGGTGCTATAAATATGATACACTGGTATGATTGGTTTGTTATTTCTCCTCTGGTTTTGGCTGTTAGTCACTTGAATAGTTCATTTCTCCTAATGCTCGAGTCTCCACCATTGCCACTGTCTTTTCATATCTGCAGATTGTGAAGAGCTTCCAGCTTTTGGCTATGATCCTTCTGTAACTGTTACTATGGACCATATATCTCCGAAGTTAAATTTGCTGTTTGAAACTATCAAATCATTTGGGTAATTGTACTTGATTGAATCAATTCCAGATTTACAGCCTCAAGTGACATTCTTACAATTTTCCTTCTTTCTTCTTGCTAATCTCTGTTACCTGTCCTGGATGCAGCAAAAATCAAGTACCATGCCTCGTATTTGTTGAAAACACTTTAACAGCTAAAGTAATTGAGAGACTTGTAATGACAATAACTTGCTTACATCATTTCAATGTTTCGTATTTAACGAGAACAGAATTGCAAGGAGAAACTTTGGAATCCTTCTGCTCTAGAAAGGTATTAACACCTTACATGATTAACAATTGTTAATAGCCCTGAATTTTATTTGCTGACTACAAACTTATGTCTCAGGTGGATGTATTATTTACAACTGATGCAGATGTGGAGGGAATTAATCTACCTGACTGCTCTTCTGTCATAAGATTCGATTTGCCAAGGACAGCTTCTAGTTATGTCCAATCTCAAAAACAAGCTTCTCAAAAAGATTTGAAGTACATAATAATGCTTGAAAGGTGAATGAACTGAACAGCTGTTGTTATTCTCTTTCAAGATTTAGAATTTATGTGGATGTACTTTTTTCTTAAAAATATTTATTTATTTATTATTTATTAAAAGCAAGAAATGGAAACAAAACACTACCAAATGGCTTACTCGTTTTATCACTTCAATGAATATGCAATAGCATAATACTCTGTACTTCACTTTGCTGTTTTCAAACCCTTTGTTTGTATTTCAGGGGAAACGTAGAACAGAGAGATCAAATGTTCAATTTGATATGCAGTGAGTGTCCCGTGACAGATGTAGTGACAGATGTAGCTATAAGCAAGGAGACCAATGCTTCTGTTCTAAAACCATGTGAAATGAAGGAAACTAATGCATATTGCATAGAGGCAACTGGTGCATCTGTGAATATGGATTCAAGCATCGCTCTGATAAATCGTTACTGTCAAAAACTAGGAGACAAGTATGGATACTTCTTATATGCAGAGTACCTAATAACATCTTCATTTTAAGGATTAATAATTTATAAATACTTGTTAACATGCTTATGTTATGCAAACATGTCAAGTTTCTTAGAGGCATGAGATACTTGCAATTGACACTTGATTTTCAAACTTCCTGTCTAGTAAGTATATACTAGCTCAATTTACTGCTTATAATATCAAAACTACCTTTTTTCCCGTAGGCCGAATTTTGAGACCATGTTGTTAGGGCAATTGCATAGATGCAAATTGACATTACCGCAAAAGGCAGCTTTTCAGACAATTATTGGTCCTGATAGTTCGAATGCTCGTCTAGCGAAAAAGCTTGTATGCTTGGAGGCATGCAAAAAACTGCATGAGCTGGGGGCGCTGAATGACCATCTTCTTCCTACTGGCTCAAAGCCTCCCAAAAAGGATCCCAATCTGAATGGTCAAAGTACTCAAATATCAACTTCGGGTGCAGGTCAGTCTTAATTTATACCAGCGTTTGACATTTTGACTTGTTCTTATATTGCCATCACCTTAGCTTCTGTGCTCTAAGTATATTTTCATATTTTGCAACCTGGGACCTGTCTTATTGGCTTCAAAAACCATCTACCTCTTAATAAATTGAGGTTCACTATTAAATGCTTCCAGGAACAACGAAGAGAAAGGAATTGCATGGGACAACCTGCATCAATGCACTGGCTGGAATGTGGGGAGAGGAGGAAGCTGAAGTAAACTTTCAAGCATATAAAATGGATTTCTGCTCTAGTGATCCAGAAGTGCAGTATTCCAAATATGTTCTTTTATTGGAACAAAAGCTAGACGATGATGTTGGAAATATTGAAGTGGAGCTCTTCTTACTTAAAAGAAACGTCAAAGCTTCTGTCTCCTCACTTGGGGAATTATGCCTGGACTCGGATCAGGTTCATACATTTTCTTTTCTCTGCCCTATTGTGGATCTTTCATGTGTAGTTAATTCTAAAAATATGGTGTTTCGTATTCTCATAAACATTAAATTATTCTTGACTACCAGGTTGCAAAAGCAAAACGGTTTCAGGAATTCTTTTTTAATGGGCTATTTGGGAAACTTTTTACCAAAGTATCAGGTGAAAGAACGCTTATTTTTAACAAGGAAGAATCATCGTGGGAGAAATCGTACATGTACTTGCTCTTGCCCCTTGATACAACAGACCCTAGTCCTGAACCATCATGCATCGATTGGAATGGAATTCAATCTTCTTTCTCTACTGTGGAATATTTGAAGAAAAATGCTTGGCTTAATGTTGAGATGTCTGAAGCTAATAGGAGGAATTCTTTACTGAATAGAAATGATTCTGATGCAATGGATATTGATTGCACAGAGCTGATTCACTTGGCCAATAAATCAGTTCATGGAAACAGCGTGAGGAATATGGTGGTTGTTGCTATTCATACCGGAAGAATCTATTCTATTTTGGAAGTTGTTACTAATTCTTCTGCTGAAAGCCCTTTTGAAGGTGGTAGTGATGAGATCCCGTCAACTTATTCATCATATGCCGACTATTTCCTGAAAAGGTAGTCTATAATTCTATATCATCCTAACTTTGTGCCGCTTTGATAAGTTACCATTTCACACTTATGATAATGTGACTGTTCTGTCTGTTCATCAGGTATGGGATTATTCTGGTTCATCCTGAACAGCCGTTATTTCTGTTAAAGCAAAGCCATAATGCCCATAATCTTCTCGAAGACTTTAGGAACACAGGTCATCTCCTTTCCCCTGAAGGATTATTAATTTATTTTACCTTATATTCATTTTCATCCCATATGAATTTTGAGCCGTAGCTATTGTCCTTGAGGATTTTGATTTGAGCAATTGTTCTTGGTTTTTCCTTTCAGGTTTGTCCTCTGAAAGGAAATCAGAGAATGGCAGCAAAATGGCTTATATAAAACCACAGCAACATGTTCACATTCCACCTGAACTTCTAATCAGTATTGATGTTAGGATTGATGTCTTAAGATCATTGTACTTGCTACCTTCACTAATGCATCGACTTCAGTGCCTAATGCTGGCCAGCCAGCTTAGACGAGAGATTTCATGTCATTATGGCAACTCTCCCGTGCCAAGCTCATTGGTATGTAATTTTCATTTTGGAGAAAATAATATGATTAATCTCATGCCAATGACCTTGTGGTCTAGTGGCGCACCTGGTTGCACCCCCATATGAAAGGGGGTGGGTTCGAGCCTCAGTGGAGGCAATGCTGACTCATTGTGCTTCAGTAGGTTGAGAAAGTAGTTATGAACAGATACTACATTGTAACAGAGTCAGTAGTACTCAAAAATATGATTAATCTCATTAATTTATTGTGGCTAACTGAACATTTTTATTGATTAGGTTCTGGCAGCTCTCACAACTCAGAGGTGTAACGAGAGTATTTCCATGGAGCGTTTAGAATTGCTAGGAGATTCAGTTTTGAAGTATGCTATGAGCTGTCACCTCTTCCTTAAATATCCCGATAAAAATGAAGGCGGGCTATCTGATAAGCGTAGATGGGCAGTTTGCAATTCAACACTTCATAAGTTGGGCATCAGTCGTGATATACAGGTAATGAATATATTCAATATACATATTCTTCTCTCGTTCAAGTGGGCTTTTATGACAATTATCTATTTCCTTTCAATTTTTATTTTCGTTGTACTTCTATAACAAATTTCTACTTGTAAAAGTTTTCAATTTATTAAATGCTATTGTTTGATCTTTTTGGGTTCATGGAGCTCTTCTCGGTTTTTTGCAGGGATATATACTAGACCGTCCATTTATTCCTCGGATGTGGACTGCCCCGGGACAACTTTCTATTTGGCCTTCTCCATGCAACCATGGTGTGGAGACATTACAAGTGCCTGTGGACGGGAAATTTTTCAGAGATGACGAGAAAGTGGAACTCGGGCAGTGCTGTGATAGAGGTCACAGATGGATGGTATCGAAAACTATATCGGATTGTGTTGAAGCACTTATCGGGGCATATTATGTAGGCGGTGGTTTGGATGCTGCCCTTAAGGCGATGAAATGGATTGGCGTGGATGTTGATCTTGACCTATCTCTGGTAAATGATACCATAAAAGCTGCGTCTCTCCACTCCTATACCCCAAGCTCGAAAGATATTGAAATCCTTGAGTCAAAGATCGGCTACGTATTTTCTGTCAAGGGGTTGTTATTAGAGGCCATAACGCACAAAACTAAGCAAGACCTAGGCGTCAGTTACTCTTACGAGGTTACTGAAAATTCTCCTCTTTACGTAATTACCATAAAATTATTATATCCATTTTTCTACGTTTTCTCTTATTGTTATATCTGTTGCAGAGGCTTGAATTTCTAGGAGATGCGGTATTAGACATACTGATTACTTTGTATCTCTATCAAAATCACACCGATGTTGACCCCGGGGAGTTAACGGATCTACGTTCTGCCTCGGTCAACAACCAAAATTTTGCGCTTGCTGCCGTGAGGGCAAATCTTCATCCGCATCTTGAGCACTGCTCGGGGCTTCTTGAAAGCCAAGTATTGGCGTTTGAGAAGTCGGTGTCCAACTCTAGCTGCAACGCGGACTTGCTTATGGGCGGGAAAGCGCCCAAGGTTTGTTAAAATTGCCACTTGCGTGTTTGTCTTGATCTTGCTGAGTTGGCATTGCTTCGAACTTATTTGCTTTGTGTTACAGGAACTGGGGGACTTGGTGGAAAGTATTGTCGGGGCAATACTTATTGATACCAAACTTGATTTGGGAAAAGTTTGGGAAATCGTTGAACCGTTACTTTCGCCCATTGTTACTCCCGAAAATTTGGAACTCCCTCCTTATCGGGAATTGATCGAACTGTGTAGCTCTTTGGGCTACTTTTTAAAACAAGACTGGAAAAGAAAAGGAGACGTTGTTCATGCCGAGCTTTCGTTACAGCTGGAAGATGACTTGTTGGTCAAAGAGGGACTCGGACAGTGCAGAAAAGACGCAAAAGGGCAGGCGGCTCTTCTTCTTCTCAAAGACTTGAAGGTTTTTACCGCTCATTTGAGCTTCTGTTCCGTTCGTTCATCTTGCATTAGCTACTCTCTAATTCAGTTTTTTTCTCACGACAGAGTCGAGAAATCTCATCGAAGAGAAATAGACCAGAGATCGACCTTGTTGCTGTTCCTTTAGCTGGAGTTCCTTTGCTAACCGCTGATAGCTCTAGCAGTCCTTGTAATAATTCAAATAACAACATTCCAGGTACGAGCTGTTTATTTTCTTTGCGGAGTATGGGTAAGAAAGATTTCTCCGATATTTGAATTCTACCAACTTGTCATAAAGTTCAAAAGCATGGTGTTATCGTTCGGGTCAAGTTCACTCAATTGGGCTATAATGCACCCATGGCCTTATAAACCTGGTGAACACAAAATGGACCGAACAAGCTCTAATACCATGTTATAATCTAAGATTGGGCCAGGTCACTTAATTGAACTATAATACTCATAGGCCAAACCACACTAAAAGATTGAATCCAATCAATTCTCTAGGACTCTTAACAACAATACATTTGTGTATACCAATAAGCTAGATATTGAGCTTGAGCTCGGTATGAAAACATTGACAATGGTTGCATGAATGGCGTTTATTTTCTTTTGCAGAAATTCCGCCAATCAACATGAAAAAGGGAGGGCCTAGGACTTCGCTTTTCAACCTCTGCAAGACACTTCAATGGCCAATGCCTACAATCGATCCATTGGAGACTAAATCAAAGTACGCCAAACAAACACTTCGCATTTCTTTTTCGTCTGTTAATTACATATTCAACACTGTATAACTAGTAAAATTATCGGCACAGGTCTCTGATTGAATTTGGCGAGTCGTCTGAAAGGAGGACGGGCTTCATTAGCTTTGAATCTCGAATCACCTTGACAATTCCTAACGTTGGAGCAATTGAGCTCTTGGGTGAAAAACAACCCGACAAGAAGAGCTCTAGTGATTCTGCTGCACTTGCCATGCTTCGTGAGCTTGAACGACAAGGAAAGGTCATCGTTCGCAAAGAATAATCTTTTCCCTACTCGGGTAACTGTCAAAATTGTAACTGTGTAACCTGGATTAATGGTATGTCTAATTATCTTGTATCTAAACAATATGCAACATTGAAGTTCAATTTCTTGTAAATACCATTCTGGTTTATGAGCAAATTGGAAAATGGTGGGTAGTGATCATTTACATGTGTCTGCAATTTTCAGCATCGTTGAAAGGTTTAATCTTGCTACCTCTTTTTTTTTTTGATATTGTAGGCGTTGTTTGGCTAAAATTTGTTTCGACTTAAAAAAAAAATTTTTAAAAAAACTGTTTTAGGATTTTTGATTCATTTTATTAATTAATTAAAAAAAAAAAAAGAAGAAATTATTGTGAGCCTTGTTTGGCAATCAACGGTTGGTATATTTTTTCTGTTTTTTTTTCTTCTTTTTTCCATGCTCTCTCCTAGTTTCTCTTTCTTAATCGTACATGCAAAAACCATAATCGTACTTGTTTTAATATCAGTTCTCTTTCTTAAGAACTGATATTGTTGCTCTTAGGTCATTTTCATACATGGTTTTTAAATATTATTTTAGCCACATTTGATGTACAATTTTCGTTCGTTTTTTTTTTTGGGTTTATCAGTAAAGTTTGGCTCTTTTGATCAAGTCAAACAGTTAATATGAATGTTTGGTAAATAATATTGTAACTTAACTTATTCTCAAAAAAAAAATATTTTAGCTTGACTTATTGATTTCAATATATTACAAACATATAAAATATTAATTGCATGTACAGAATATACAATTAACTTATCACAAATTAACTACGTAAAGCTACGATAAAAATTTGTGAAAAAAAAAAAAAATTAGTCCACGTGACATTGTTGATCAATTAATATGTATATAACCAGCTTCATTGGCGTAAGTGACATTTTACTCTCATTCCTTAGAGCATCTCCAATAGTTGTAGTTTTTGATGAACTTTTGCTGGGGTGAGTAGGAAGAGAAGATGGAAGAGAAGAGGAAAAAAAAAAAAAACAATTCTGATCCAAAATAAAGCAGATTTTTTATGTGCTTAGGGGCACATGCAATGCACGCGTCCACCGGGCGCGCAAAGTGCAAGAAGGTGCAAGGGACACGCGTTTGTTCGCTCCCTCTCTCCCCCACGCGAGCCTCACTTGCTTAGTCCAAAAATTTCTCCTCTTGCAAAGGCCCTCCACCTTCTCTCTCCTCTCCCTCCCTCTTCCACATCAGTCATACTTTCTCAAAAATCACATCAAGATCTACTAATAGAGATGCTCTTAAAAGATATCAAGAGTTCTCCTTTCATATGAAAACCTAATATAATCAACACTTTACTTTTTAACTGAGTCTGTTCGATACAAACGAGAATTAAAGTATTGTACAGTCTTAAAGATATCTCATATAATTAGGACGTACTCAAGACACTCATAATTTTTTTAAAAAAAATGTATAAGTTATTAAACAAACTTGGAAAATAAATTATTTCCGGACAAATAACCGAATAAACAAAGTAAAAGATTCCGAGTCTAAAAACAAAGCCCTATAAAATCATACGAGTTGACTCAGTGATGCCATCATTTCCTGTGTGCTTGCTTGTTTGTTTCTTTGTTTGTCCCTCAACAGATCAATCTGATCCAACTCAGGACCTCTTTGGACGCCACCATAGCTTCAGTTTCTCCAAATCAACAAATTCTTGAATCTTGAAAACCCCATTTCTCTCCTCAAGGTATCTCTCTAACTCTATACTCCAATTCTCTCTTTGTACTCAATAGCCATGTACAACACTTGTGTAAGCTCAACTCTCTCGCTAAAATGCGATGGGGGTGCTCCCTTTTCATTCAATGGTTATACTTACTGTACCAAAAATAGGTTTAGCAAATACCCTTTATGCAATTCCCCATCTTTCTGCTGTTCTTGTTGTTGTTCTGCAAATTCAATGCATAGAGTGCCACTTGGCCCTAGCTATGCCTGTGGTTTGAGGCAATCCACTTTGATTCAGTGGCCCCCTTGTAAAAAAATGATCTTGAGGAGTTTAGATAGGTGCAATGCCGATTTCCCGGGTTTCGGCATTGAAAGAAAACTTTACTATGAGAAATCTTACTCCTTGAACAAGAGAAGTGTGTGTAGAAGAGAGAGATTTGGGTGTATGGGTTTTCAGGAGGAGAAAAGTGAAATGAAAATGCCTAGTCTTTGTGATGTCGACGAGGCTGAGGTTTTGCTCGATTTGCTTTGCGAGGATTTGGACGAGGAGGAGTGTGTAGATTTTAGGGGGAGGAATGGAAGGTCTTGGAAGAAAAGGGTGGTGCAGATTGAAGAGAATAATGTTGAGAATAATTGCATTGATAAGAAGAAGGGTGGGAAATTTGGTGCGGATAAAAAGTCGTTTGAGGTTGAGTCGATGGTGTGTGTGTCGATGAAGGAAGATAAGACAAAAAATGAGCATAGGAGAGAAAAAGAGAAAGATGCTTTAGTGAGGGGAGAGAAGTCGCGGAGAAATGCTCGGGAGGTTTTGGGGCGAAATTTGGTCATACAAAGTCATGGCACGAGGGTGAGGGGAGAAGATAACGAGGCTTTGTCGAGCGGTGAGAATCAAGAGGCGAGTGTTGTGAAGGACGAGAGGGAATATTTTTTAAGAAAGAGTAACATTGAAAGGGAGAGGAGAGAAGAGAGGGAAGATTTGTCAAGAAGAGAGGATCACAAGCAAAAAGTGAGAAAAGAGGGGTCTAGCTGTTCTTCATACTACTCGCTTTCTTCAACAGGCGAGCTAGACAGTGATAACGAGATGCCGATTGAGCAAGAGCAAATTCAAGGTGAATTGTCAAACACGAATGGAAGGCATTCAAGGAGTGAAGAATTTACTCGTTATGGGGAAGTAGGGGAACGAGTTGCGAGGCATGAGGATTGTTCCCAAGAACAGGGAATGATGATCTCGAGTAAGGAAGATACTTTAGCGGGATCGTATGTAGCCTCAGCTGACATAGACGGTAGCTGGAGAAAGAAATCAGAGAAGAGGCTTACTGACGTATCAATTGAAGATAATGAATTCAGGAAGGAATCATCACGGAAACAATCAAGGATTTCGGGTGTCCATGAAAGTAACTATGGGAAGGAACTTAGTTCCTCCGAGGCATATGATGATAGGAAACAGAAATTAACCTCGACTGTGGATTTTGATCGGTCACGAAGACTGCAGCAGAGGCAAACAGTAACTGAACAGTCCGAGACCAGAATGAAGCATAAGCAATTTCTAGAAATGCCAGTAAACCGTGATCCTACTGAAACCATGACTCGAATGGAGGAAGCTAGAGATGAAAATCGTAAAACAACTGATATCGTTCAAAGGGAAGATGAATCTCGGAAGCATTCTCAAAAAATTAGTAAATCACAAATTCAAGAAGTTGATGTTCGAGGGACATTCACTGGAGAAATAGAGTCTAGCATTAGAAAAACAAGCAGTGCAGTTTCTTCATCTAGAGGTAGGAGTTCTACACATATCACAGATGAGCAACACAACCGAGCTAGTGAGGTCACCGAGCAGGTGGCCTCCAGAGGGAAAACGCAACAACTGGCTAGAGATGAACATATACTAAGTACTTACATTTCGCAGAGGCAATCAAAGACAAGATTGACAAATCAGGAAGAGTATAAGACCCACTCTCTCAAGTCATCTCTAGAATCCAGAGGGGAATCTTCCCAAACAAGTGTAGAAGGTACTAGGAGTACGGAATTTTTGAAGGGGTCTGAACAAACTATAGCTTTAGGGGATGCAAGGGAAGGCCTTGTGGCTTGTCAAAATGATGTCAACATTGTTAATGAAAATGAGATGAATAAAAGAATGTCACAGGCCTATTCATCTTCTCAATTGTTATCAAGTTCTTCGACTGTTGAATCAATGAGTGGGTTTGCAGCACAAAGGTTTTCTCCTTCAAGTGCACAAAGTGGTTCTAGTGAGAAACCAATGGAGCATTCCCGAGATAGGCCACACCTACTGCAGCAAGAAACATATGGTGAGGTCAAAAGGGATGAGACTAGTGGGGAACTTTTAGAATTTGTTTCTCCAGAAGATGGACTTGGTTCAGCCAATCGATTGCAGAAGTACTCTGCAGAATATGTTGGTGAATTTGTTGAGAAAGTAAGGCATGAAGTCTCCAGTTCTGAAATTGAGAAAAGATCCTTTGAGACGGGTGAGCAACATAACCAGAAAATATTCAGTCAGAATGAACAAGAATCTCAATCAAAAGAGCAAGATTCTACAAGTTCTTTAGGCTCCAGGGCTGCAGGCCCCTCAGATGAAATGTGGGTAACTCAACCACCCTCAATTCAGGAATCAGCACCCTCTATTGAAGAAACATCAGGAACAGAATTAAAGGATGACACACAAACAGTTGGGAGTGCTGAGATCAAGAGAACTGGCCAGTCCATGTGGCATATGATTGCAGATATAGTTCGAATGCGGTGGATTTCACGTTCTGGTAAGCATGCTTCAACTTCAGGATCTGGTGGAACAAGTTCATCGCATCATTCTACAGGTAGTGAGGCCCAGATTTCAGGTCATGTACCTGAGGGCAGCGACAGTGAGAGTGTAAAGAAGGAAAAGCGGTTGCTACAAAAATCTTCCTCTGAAATGCATAAAAAAGAAAAGGTTCAAATTCAAAGCGAGGGAGAAGTATCAAACTTATCAAGGGACCAAATAAAGCCTGAATGGGAGGACGCATCATCTTCCATTTTGCCATCTACAAGTATTTCTTCGGCATCGAACGAAGAAACTTTGCAAAAGACTGTTGAAGGCACCTCCGCCGGCACTGTGATTGCAGAATTATCATCTCCATCACCTGCCATGTCTGTGAGACCACCTGCCTTAGACAAGACTACAGGGGCTGGACAAGCTGCAGCATCTAGCAGTAGAACAGAGCAAGTAGTTCCTTCAGCTTCAACTGAAACACCCATTCCTGAGGTTAAAGATGGGGAAGTGAGGCAAAGGAAATTTCAGAGGGCCAATCAAATGATAAGAGATAGATTTGATGAATGGGAAGAAGCATATAGGACTGAAACTGAGCAGCGGAAAGTTGATGAAATGTTTATGAGGGAGGCACTCCTGGAAGCCAAAAAAGCTGCCAGCAATTGGGAGGTTCCTGTTGGGGCAGTGCTCGTGCAGGGTGGAAAGATAATTGCTCGTGGATGCAACCTGTAAGTTTTGGCTGTAAATGTTTTTCTGAGTCATCTATTTGCTTCATGTGCTACTATTTATCTGTCTTGATCCATATTTCAGAGTAGAAGAATTGCGTGATTCCACTGCCCATGCAGAAATGATTTGCATACGGGAGGCTTCTAATGTCCTTCGGTCTTGGAGACTTTCGGTAATTTTCCACGTGTTAGTTGTTTTAACAGTGAATATTTTGTTAAGTCTCCCTAAAACTGTCGTTTTCTCACTTCAGATTGCAGTGATGTTCTAATAGTTGAGTTAGATATGTTTGCGATACAAAATTCTGTTTAATGCCTTGGAATTTGAATACTAATTCATATATTGGGCAAAAGTGGTGGTTTTAGGTTAAAGTTCCATAATAACTAAGAATGTTTTGGAAAATGATATGGCTTTCAAGTTTGTTCAGGATACAATGATAAAATAGTGTATGAGTGTATCACACCAGTTGGTATACTTCCACCTCCTCCCCCTCCCTCCCACAAATATTTTACTCTTGTTCAATTCTGTGATATCAAAGCTGGTATCTCATTAGTCATTGAGCAATTTCGAAATGCTTGCCGAGACAATCTTCTGTTCATGTTACATATTTTGCTCAGTGTGCGGAATATGGTTGGTGGTTGGTATTCTATTATGGTTAGTTTTTTTAGGAACAAACGCTTACCACTACGCCAAAAGCTATAGCTCGTAGTGAATGCGCAACTTTATTTCCTTATATCGCAACATTTTCAGCCTGGCTCTGGTACCACTTGTTAAGAATCAAGCACTTACTACTACGCCAAAAGTTATAGCTCGTAGCGAATGCGCAACTTTATTTTCTTATACCACCACATTTTTGAGAGTTAGGGTGCTGGGCTTAGCCTTCACTGACCTCCACCCAACAATCCCCTAGCCACCAATTGCTGGACTTGGCCTTTGCCGGCCTCCGCCCAACAATTTTAACACCCAAGGAGATTCTAAAGGGAACATGCTCTCTTCTGTTTTGATGTCAAATATTTTACTGAACCAACAGAATCGTGTATTATTCTATTGAGTTATATTCTCTTATTCTGACATCCATTTTTATTTTGTTTATTTCTTAAAAAAATTATTTGTGTAGGATACCACACTGTATATTACACTTGAACCATGTCCAATGTGTGCTGGAGCAATACTCCAAGCTAGGATTGATACTGTTGTTTGGGGAGCTCCCAATAAGCTTCTCGGTGCTGATGGCAGCTGGATTAGGTATGCAATTCTAAATACCGTCTGCAATACCTTTATTCTTGTTATGGAATATATATTTAATATATGGAATCTCTATAGATTATGCAGTCTTAAGGATTTAGGTAGGTAGGCATATGAAAACTTGTTTCCTATTTATAGTCTTCTAGCACCTATTTATAGGGCTTTGTATTCTCTTTTCTATATGACAGTATAAGACCACATATTCAGAAATCTTCTCTTTACTTTCATAACAATTCTGAATGGTCGTTAACCATGTTATGATACCAGCTTTGAGAAATGCAAAACATGGTCATTCTGAAGTTGAATTATATCTTTGACTATTTATTTAGACTTCAATCAAATTTCTAAAACAGGTTACTTTGGACATCTTGGTTAAAGTTTATCTTTGCAAAATGACAACTAAAATTCTCCAAGCAAAACAGAAAACAAATGAATGGTATGACGGGACTATATTTTGACACAATAATTACAATTCTCAGGCTTTTCCCCGATGGAGATGGAGGAGATGGTCAGCAATCAACAGATAAACCGCCTGCTCCAGTTCATCCGTTCCACCCGAACATGACTATTAGACGAGGAGTATTGGCCTTAGAGTGTGCAGAGGCAATGCAGCAATTCTTCCAACTTCGTAGAAAGAAGGAAAAGAAGTCAGAGTCTCCGCCATCTCGCGATTCTCGCCTTCCCCTTTCAAGACATCCAAACAAATTTCTCTCTAAGATGCATGATGCCTTCCATCTTATGTTCTGTTTGTAATCAGAACTCCTTGCTGTAAAATTCCATTAAGAGCTGTAAACTGTGATGGAACCTAGTTGGCTATTTTATTTGATGTCACTGGTGCCAAATTTTTCATATGATTCATTTCAAGTTTGGCTCACTGATGATGTTGCAATAGAATGGTACAAATCAATCCAAGTGATTTTAGTTTTTCTTTTTTATAATAAAAGTTGTGCTTCATATATATATCTAGAACACCTTCCATTGTAAAAAGTGCAAATTTATCCAAACTTTGTATTTATGTTGATCTTGTGGACCTTATACACACAGCAGATTGCACTTTGCACTATTAGGTAGGTATAAATGTACCACATAGTGTTCGAAAATGCACCGGAATGAAATGTACAAATGCACCACACCTAATGGTGCATTTTCGAACACTTTGTGGTGCATTTATGCGTACTTGATGGTGAATGACCGCACGACCTCACGAAAAACTGACCCTATATATATATATAGAAGCCAAGTGTAAGTTATTTGCATTTAAGTGCTGCATCAAAGAAACTAAGGGGTTGTTTAGTAATTTGGAAAAATGGAGAATTTTCTAAAAAAATAGAGAATTGAGGAAGTGGAAGAATAAAAAATGGAGAACTTGTTTACTAAATTTCTTTTTCCAATTTGAATCTCATCTCCATTCTTCCACTTCTAATACAATTTTGGAGAATAGAAAGAAGACATTCTCCAATTCTCCAAATGGAGAGATGGAAAATTCGGGTGAACAGTACATGGCCTTGGGAGGTTAGCGCTTCGATCCCTGTTGGGCACAAATACTCTTCCTTTTCCTTTGTTACATGCGCACAAACAGATTTGTTATTATTATTTCTTTTGTGCTTATGCGCACAGATTTTATTATTATTATTATTATTATTATTATTATTATTATGTTACATGCGCACAGATTTGTTATATTATTATTATTATTATTATTATTATTATTATTAGACTTGATAATTATGGACACGACTCATTAACACGACACGAGACCGGGCACAAAAATAACGAATTAGTGTTTAGCCTCAACGTGTCCTGGGTCGTTTACGGGTTGACCCGTTATGTTTCGTGTCTTAACAGGTCAACCTTTAAACCAATTAAGAACCCGTTTAACCCGTTAATATTATCGTGTTAATCCATTTACACGAACCCATTTACATAAACTTGTTTATTATTATTATTATTATTATTATTATTATCTTTGTTTTATACATATACAAATGTTATATGGGGTGATTGTATTTAATGAAGTTTTTTTAGTATTTTGTTTTGTAATCAAACTATGTACTAAAACTAAAGAAATGAAGAAATTTGAGAAATGGAGAAGAAAATTTGGAAAACTGGAGAAATGGAAAACTGAAGGAATGGAGAAGGAAAAATAGAAAACTGGAGAAATAGAAAATTGGAAATGGAAAAACAGAAAAATGAAGTAAACCAACCGTAAAGTTGTTCATACATCAAACACTGAATTTGGTGAGCTCTTTGGTAATGTCTAATTGTCAACTGTTTCACTGTGTACAGGCTATATCTAGCCTTATCAATACAAAAATTTTGACTAGGTTGGACATTTACATGCATGCTTAAACAAAACAATAAGGGGATAACCCATTGTTTCTTAAGTGGAAGATTTTTATCACAACAGATAGATATAATTATCAAACTCCTTGTAGATATATTTGATCTGTACATACAATGGCTTTGATCTGTAATCAATTCAGTAAATCCCTTCAAGCTTGATTTGCCTATGAATCCTCACCAATTTCATCTCCCAAGTTGTACTCAACTACAAGTCCAAGATTGTCAACCAATTTGTGATACTTAGAGCACCCTGAACACTGTAAAAGTATGCATTTCCAATTACTTCCAACAAAAATGGACAGCACACTTACAAAGAATGCATAATAAGAAAAAAAAAAAAAAGATTTAAAAAGAAAACTAATGTGGTGGAAATCAGGAAAATGCACAAGTTCACACTTAAATAAAGAATATTCATGCCATTGGCATTGGCAAATTATACCACATTCTATACCTGCAGTTAACAGTTTCTGTACTTGTAGCTATCATATTATATGTCAGAAATTGTTAATTGTAGATACAGACTGTGTTAACTGAAGGTACAAACTTTTTGTATCAGGGTTCACAATGCAATATGAACCCTGATCCATGATATAACAATTGATTGGCATTGCACCATAACAAAATGAAAACAATAGGTATAGGCTGACACAATAATCCCCCATAAAAAGCATTTGAAAGAAAAAGGTATGCACATGGACTTGAAGAAGATGGACCAAGATATACAAGACAGTGATGTGACCATGATAAACTTGTAATTAAGTACCTGCACATAGACAAGTCCTCTTTCATAAGCTAATCTGTTTATTAACCTTTGGGATCGCACACCACATGCATTGCATGTGAAAGTTGCTAACAAGCTTCTCCTTGGGAGCTTCAAGTCAAAAGCCACTTCCTGCAATTGGGCATCTATCAATCTTGTAGATATTCATAAATAATAAGTTCACAGCATCCTTTCAAAAAATAATAATAGTAATAAGTTCACAGCATAATTATGATATAGATTGAATATTGGATTGATTTACACAATGCTGATGTTAGTAAGCAACACGAGTCCGCTATATACTTGGAACTCAGATTCAACAAGGTATGGAATGATATAAACAGCGATGACATTAAGAAATGGATGGAAACATAGGAAAAAGGAGGCAATAAAGAACTATAGTGTATAATTAAGAAGCACTTCATCACTTGGACAGTTTAGTTCGATGTGCTTCATGAAAAGATTCATGTTAACCCACTAATGAACATAATTGAAACATTACAGCCATCAAAGGTAGAAGTGTAAAACAGTGGACAGGTTTAGTAGTAGTTTGGTTAATAATTGATCTTCTACTGCAGCTTGTAGCACAATAATTCCAAGGGAATCAGTTTGTTTCTTAGCCACATAATGATCCAATGAATCATTACACCTCAAGAAATGTAATCCATTATTACCCTCAAGAAATGTAATCCACGTAATGATCATCTTTTTGATAAAGTCATTTTGCATGTAATCAGCTATCAGCTGCTAATTTACCAAACATCTTTCTACGATCAGCTAAGACTATCAACTAATCAATCCCACTAACCTAATCAACTAACATCTATTTACAAAACACGCCCATAAATAAAATTTTAAAATACTCATGTACTAAGTAAAATTTTAATTGAGTTTAATAGTTTTGTTCAATCTAACGGTTAAAACAACTTTTTTGAAGCAATAAAAAGTTAAAGAGTAAGACTAAAACAACTACCAAAGAACAATTGAAAGACTAAAAATGCAATTTTTCCCTTACTGAATTCTAACCTAACAATGCATTTCTTAATATTTCCAATTAACTTTAAACCACAAAATTGCCAGTATAGACATCATAATTCAACAAATACAAAACAATGGATAATAAACTAGCTAAATTTGAGTTAACGGGTAAAGAATAAAGATTAAGAACACAAACAAAAGCCCTTCCATTATCCCAACAGACTAGAGCAAGCATAGAATGGCAAAAGCATTAGAATTACGTACCGCGGAAGAATCATTCGACCCTGATTCTGGCAAATTTTCAGGAGTATCTTCCACTAAACAAGACACTGTCGGCCTCCGAAACAGCTTCTTTTTTGCCTCCCATTTTTGGTAAGAAATCCCTATCCTGTAACGCAGAGCTAAACAGTCACATACACATCGATTCATACAAATTAATTCTTGTGTAGTCTCGAGAATGGAGTGTATAAGGATAAATGCAGGCATAAATGTTGGGGGGTGGGGGCTAACCTCGTGGATTTGAGGGGTTTAGAATTGTTATTGGGTCTGAAGAAGTGATGGCATGGAAGGGAGGAAATGGTTAAATGGGTTTTGAAATTGGTTGATTCGGAGGATTTGAGAGGCTTGGGATTATGAAAGGAGCTGATTCTGCTTCCCCAAACGCTTGCAGCCATGGCGATTGAGTGTTGCAGAGACGACGTGTAGCAGAGAACTGGAAAAAATACATAGCAAATTACATCCAAATAAATTTTGATTTAGCTACCCAAATGTTTTTGTTCAAAAAAAAAAAAAAAAAAAAGCTACCCAAATGTTCGGATCCCAATAAATTTTGAATAATATAATGTATAATGAGTTGGTTCACTAAATGTTAAATTACCTTTAAAAATATTAAATTATTAGAAATATTACTATCAACATATACTACATTCTAATATACCAATAATATTTAAAAAATTAATTTTTAAATTTTTAATCATGTTCCAGTTTTAATCTTATCATAAAGAATAATTAGAAAGTACTCCGTACATTTTTTTGGTAAACAATAAATTTTTTATTTGTCTATAATTTAAAGATTAAAAATGCATTGTGACATGATTAAAATTGCAATGTGATAGCAATTTTGCGAATTATGTCCATAATAAACAATATAACAGTTGATTTAGTCTATTTAAAAGAATTGATGATGAATTTAATTTAAATTTTATAAAAAAAATTACTTGAAATATTGATAGTGAATGTTGTTGAAATCGGTGTTGTACTTCTCCTTATTTACTAGTTCTCCCATTCTTCTAAAGTATAGCTCTATTTACCATCTCATAATCACACAAATCCGTTAGCAAGACGTGTGTAGACCAAGTAGAGCTAATTGATCTAGAGAAGAAACAACAATGAAAAGAAAGAAATCCTCACAGTAAAATTAGTACAAGTAGAAATCACACATTAAGATTTGTTTCAATTCAGCCATCTTTTCAATTCGGGACGTTTTGTACGTATATAACTTTTTCTGGATTTACAAGATCAAAAGTATTTGCTACACATCAAGAAGTATAATTTATGGAGTTGAATTTGAGAAACTCATAACTCTTTCCCATTATATTGCTACCTTGCTTGAGCATAGGCAGAAATGCAGAATCCCCTTTGCTTCTTGCTCATTCCAATCTCCAAAGATCATTGCTTTTTTTTTTTCCTACTTTGTTCTTTACTTTTTCCCAGTCCCAGATCTAATTCTTTCCACTTTATCCTGTTCAGTGAAATTTCTCTGTCCATTATATACCACATTTTCCACTCACCCTCACAGATCAGCACTACCAAATCTCCACCCATCTCTCACTGTCACATGTGGCAAAACTTGATTGGTTCTGAGATTTCATAACTGTTCTTCAATTTTGTTTTCTTCAAGGTTTCACTACTGTGAGTTTCCCCAGCCCCGCCATGGATTCTGCAACACTATCACCCTTGTCTACAATCAAGATTGTGAACACCCTTTTACTCCCTCCCCTGCAGAAATCTGCAACCTTATCACCCCCAAAACCCAAGCAAAAACCGCTGCTTTTGAGAATTAAGTCGCCATTTCTCACCCACTGCTCCGCAAAGCCACACACGCACAAAGATAATGCAACAAATGGGGAGGATTTATCCGTTGAGCTCCTCAGTTCAAGAATTGAAGATGAAGGGGAAGCAAAACCCATTCCCGAACAAGCAATTTCTTCTTCTTTGATATCGAGGGGCTTGGTTTTGGATTTGGGGTGTGGGGATTCGTGGGATAACGTTGAGATCGGGTCACCAGTGGTGAAGAGATTTTTGGGCGACGAGGAAGAGAGGTGGCTCATGTGGTACCACGGGAGATCCGGGAAGAACCCGGAATCGGAATCGATCGGATTAGCGGTTTCGAGCAATGGGATTCACTGGGAAAGAGGAATTGGGGGCGTGGAATCAAGCGGAGATGTGGGAATGGTAATGAATCCCAGCCAAGATTGGTGGGGATTCGATACCCTAAGCGTAATCCCCGGCGAGGTTTCGATAATGTCTAGCGCCAAACTTAGGGCAAACAGCGCCGCCGTTTACTGGCTCTACTACACCGGTTTCAGCGCCGAAAAACTGGAATTCCCAGAGAATTTCCCATTCCAAAACCCAGAAAGGGCCTGCTCCAATTCCTCAAAATCCCCCAATTGTTTCAAGTCACTCCCGGGGTTAGCAATGAGCCAAGACGGGAGACACTGGGCGAGAATCGAAGGCGAGCATCATTCGGGAGCTCTATTCGACTCCGGCCAGGAAGGAGAATGGGATTCTCTATTCATATCCTCGCCCAATGTTCTGTTTCATGGCAACGGTGATCTCAGAATGTACTACCATTCATTCGACACAAAAAGTGGTTGCTTTGCCATCGGGATAGCAAGGTCAAGGGATGGGATAAAATGGGTGAAGCTAGGGAAGATCCTAGGGGGAGGGGGGGAGGGGGCGTTTGATGAGATGGGAGTAATGAACCCCAATGTGGTGAGGAACAAGAGGGATGGGGGGTATGTGATGGGGTATGAAGGGGTTGGATTGGATGGGAAAAGGAGCATTGGAATGGCGGTTTCATCAGATGGGTTGAAGGGGTGGAGGAGGGTGAATAATAGCAAGTCTGTATTGAAACAATGTGAAGAAGAAGATGGATGGGATAGTGAAGGGGTGGGTTCACCTTGCCTAGTTGAGATGGATAATGGAGGTGAAGATTGTCAATGGAGGCTTTATTATAGAGGAGTTGGGAGAGGTGGAAGGACTGGTATTGGATTGGCACTCTCTGATGGTGCTGATTTGCAAAGGTTTCAAAGATGGACAGGGTTCCATATCTGATCCACACCGGCTTAGCTCATTAGTTCAGTAGAAAGTATTTGGGACAAATGCTTCGTTTGTGATTGATATGTACCTACCTCTATTTTTTTTTATTGCCTACCATTACTTTAATTCAATTTCTGTTTTCCTTTTAAGCCTGTACCGTATTTAAACTAATCTCCATTTACATCGTCGAGCTGACCTAATTAACGAGCAAAGTGATAGTCATATTGTTTTTTGCATCAAGTGAGAGTGTACGACCACTCACTCAACTAAATTGGTTTCCTTTCCTCAATTTTCATAATCTTTATTTCTACTTTTTCAAATATACAACTAAACCTAAAGGGTGTTTGGTTCAAACATTGGAATCAAATAATTACAATTGATTCCTTCTATAAAATACTGTATAATACAACATATTTATGCATAAATGAGCAGAAAAATGATGTGATAACACTTATATTTGTATTATTAGTGCTAGTGTTGAATCGGACATATATAATGGTGGTGGGATTATCTTTTATTGTAATTTTGACCTTAATTTATAAATAAATAAATAAGAATTTTAAATAAAAATCCAAAGAAATACGGAGTACTTATTTATTTAAATTAGCATTAGATAATGGGTGAGTCTTAAGAATTAGGCTGAGCCCAGTATATCTCATGAACCACGCTAGACTTTCAATGGCCCAATGGCCCAAATTCTAGTAATTATACAAACAAAAACAAAAACAAAAACAAAAAAAAACAAAAAAACAAAAAAAAAAAAGAAGAAGAAGAAAAAGATTCAATCTCACAACGGCCTAGAACCAAGAAAAATCACTTAAATATTACTCGTACTACTAGGCTAATGGTGGTGGAGAAAATAATCTTTAGAAATCATTTTATAGGTTTTTCGTGTTTGAAAGAGGATAGAAAATTGAAATATACTATCAAGTGCACAATTTATACTACAAAGTACATAATGAGTTTTATATTACAAGTGCATAATTTTATACTACAAAGTTTAAAAATATCGTTTTTTAGAGTCATTGATCTGAACAAATCAACGGTTCAGATTCCATCCCCCTTTTTTTTTTACATGGGCCTTTCTTTTCATCTGATCTGTATCCCTTTATATTAATTTGCACCTGGCCTCAACAATTACAAATAGTTGAATTTTTCAGACAAAATGTATTCTATTCCACTTGAAATGGAATCATATAATTAATTTGTTGTAACTAGAAATGGTTATCAATGTTTAATAAAAACGCTCATAACCCTTAGTCATCCTCACTTTTTAGGTCAATATTCTTTATTGGAAAAGAGAAGTGGCAATAAGAAAAGGGCATACAAGAGAAGATAAAATGGGATGCTCTCATATATAACTTTAATTCATCACATGCCATGGGTCCATATAACAACTTATTTGCCAAAGGAATATGTGGCTTTGCAGTGCAGATAGCAACAGTGAAATATCTTGATGTCTCACCCTGCCCGATCACCCAGGAACACATATATGCTCATTAGATTCTCACTTTCTCAGTCTGGACATCTATTTCGATTATTACAAATGCTTTCATGATTTTCAATTTATATATAATAATTTTGTAAGTCACTGTCAAATACAATACAACAATATTCGTATTTTTTTTAATGTAACGGGCCTAGACTTTCACCACAGTTGGCATGTAGATTTTATTAAGACTCTTGTATTCTAAGCACACTAGAGTACATCAACAAATTAAAAAAAAAAATCTTAATTTACCATAAGTTCTAACTCCTAAAATCAAGCACAACATCCGCAACCTTCAAAGCACAAACCAAAATTACCAAAGCTCTCCTACGTAAATAAATATGAAAAATTAAGAAAAAAATTCACAACCCCCCGCACACACATAAGTATACATATACATATGCTCAGATTGAGATTTGAACACTCAACTTGTAAATAAATATGAAAAAAAAAAGAAAAAAGAAGGATAGTGAGTAGTGTTTTCTTTATGCAAGTGTTCAAATCTTAACATGAGTATGTATATATGTATTTATTTTGGACATATTAAGGTAAAATTAATTTTGGCTGTAAAAAAATTAATTTTAAATATTTATAAAATAA
This sequence comes from Ipomoea triloba, assembly GCF_003576645.1. Lineage (NCBI taxonomy): Eukaryota > Viridiplantae > Streptophyta > Magnoliopsida > Solanales > Convolvulaceae > Ipomoea > Ipomoea triloba. The sequence continues at coordinate 2,830,355 of NC_044929.1, forward strand.
TATATGAGTTGGAATGTAAGGATGATGACATGCCCTGAGATTATGTCAGCGCCACATGAATTATTGTCTTTTTTTTTTTTTAGTACTACTGACTCTATTACAATGTAGTATCTGTTCATAACTACTTTGTCAACCTATTGTCTTTAATTGTTTCACTTTTTAAAGTAGAGCACTTCTCCTTGTAAAAAGTGTAGACACATACATACTTTTCATCTTGAGAAATCAAAGGCTAAGATCTCATCATTACTAAACTTTCAATTTTGCAATAATTATAAAATGAATCACACTCTTAAAAAATTTCAATAATTATAAAATTGATCCCGTGTTTTTATTTTATTAAAACCGTTCACACCAGGTCACCCCAGTTAAAAGGCAAAGTTTTGGCCAGATTGATTTCTCTATAAAAAAAAAGGGATTCAAACACCTGACATTTCTTAAAGGATGAGAGTCTACAACCACTCATGGTCTCACGCTAACCAAGCTGGTTCATTAAAACTTTTAATTTAAAATCATTAACCAAGCTATAAATAATAATAAAAAAAAAACAAAAAAGTGTCCAATGACCGATTAACCAAAGTTTCTTTATTCGACTAGGTAATTATTAAAGTTGAATCAAGATTTGCACACATCTTTCTACAAAATTATGAACTAATTCGTATTTAACAGTACAAATAAGTTGATGCAAGCTAAGTACCAATAATAAAATGGAGAAGTATTAGATAAGTTTCTCTTAGACAGATTCCAAGTGACTGAAAAGGATTGGGGTGCTGAAAAGTGGACAAAAACTAAAGAAGAAAAGAGAGAACTTTATTATATCTTTACATTTCAACCTTTTGGCATCACTAGTTTACATCCTTTTTGGCCCTGAAAGAGAAAGGTGCTTGGCCTTTTGTGATGACATAAATTCCAGTTTATCTACACATGCATGGCCTACAACAAACTTTAGCTGGTTTTCAAAATTAGCTTCCACCTTTATCTATGTTCCCATTTGTGCCCACCATAACTTTTGTACCTTGTCCTAAACTCTTTGGATCTCATATTCTTTTTTGATAGATTAACTTTTCTACTTACACTAGACTAATCTCCAGTTCCCAGAACCCTGCCCAAGGACGCTGGAAAAGGTAAATTACGAGTTGCCCAATCAGTCCTCATTTTTCACCCTACCTATACACTTTGCACACATCTAACCCCCACCCTCCGGAGAACCCTGCCCGAGGGCGCTAGAGGAGGTAAATTGCGAGTCGCTCAATCAGTCCTCAGTTTTCACCCTACCTATACACTTTGCACATATCTAACCCCCACCCTCCGGAGAACCCTGCTTGAGGGCACAGGAGGAGGTAAATTGCAAGTCGTCCAATCAGTCCTCAGTTTCCACGTACCCCTACCTTGGCTACATATACACTTTGCACACATCTAACCCCCACCCTCCCGTGGAGCAAGATTTCACCAAAGTGACCCTTGAACCATTGAACTAAGCCCCACGGAACAGATTTCATATTCTTTCATTTGCAGAAAGAGTGTAAGAAAGCTTGTTAAACAATGCACAGTGATATTAAATGATTTCAATCAAGCAAATGCTGGTTGATACAAAACTTGCTTGTCCATCAAAAGCAATAATGTTATGTTAAGTAGTGATCACAAGAAAAAATTGCAAATGATATATATATCTTGAATGCCACTTTCAGTCAGTAAAAGATACAAAAAAAGAGGATACCAAGGCCAAGGATATACTACATTTACATTTACAGACTGCAAAAACTTTTCTTTGCTTTAGTGCAATCAAGATTCTCTCTTATTTCTGTGCCTATCAGGTCGCCTGTTAAAGATATATATATATATATGTACATGAAACACACTGACAAACTATATATGCTCGTATCGAAATTGAAGCAGCATTCCACATAGCGCTGCCAAAACGCAAACAAAAAAAGTCACTAACTGAAAGGATTAGTAAGAGCTCTTCCCCTTGGCAAGTGTTACTCAACATATATACTCGATTCTCGGTGATGAAATGACTTTACTGGCAGCTGCATTACCTTAAACAATTCGAGGTAGTTGCAATGGTTAAGCATTTTACGTGCTCTCGTGGAAGTTGAGTGATCGAGTCAAGGCGGCAGGGTTGGCTTTCATCAACCAAGAATGATCAGCCACGTGAGGGTTTTTCTCGTCGGCTTTTGAGCTAAAGGCCTTCAAGAGGCTTGCTCCTGGTGAATCGGTTTTTTCGTTCTTGATTCCTAATGTGGACCAGATAGAGCTCTTTGCTGCTTCGTTCGAGTCATCAATTCGAAGAGCCTTAGGGATCAGTACAGTCGTCGTCCCTCTATTCTCTCTCGTCTTCCCTAAAGGCTCTTCTCCCGTGCTGCTGTTTGATGATTTGAGAATGTGTCCCTCTCGGGAACGTTTCCCCAATGTTTGAGACATCGGGCTACTGCATTGGGCTGAGAGATCAGAAGAAGATGACGGGGAGATCCACGCCACATTCCAAGGACTACAACTCCAGTAGGGCGCTGCTGGAGCTGGGTAAAACGACACGGGAAAGCTCGAAGGATTAAGAGCGGGATTCCACGAACAAGGCCAAGGTGGAGGCCCGGGAAAGCACGGTACTTGAGGTGGAAATCCATGAAAGTTCTTCCACATTGATTCGGTTACACCAGCCCCGTTACCTCCCCTCTCTATAGACATACTCGAAGGCCCATTAGAGTGTTCATTATTTCCGGTATCCCTCCCACCATAACAAGCGGGAGCTTGTTCAGATCCACGATATCTTCCATTTGGACCACAATTCTGCGGTTTCTCAACAAGGTCCAGCATGGAAGTCGTTATATTTTTGCAAAGGGGCGTATCTGAGCCAAAAGCAAGGACAGCTCCATTTGCATTTTCAGAAACCATTATATGATGGTAATTCGTAGCAGCAGAACTCTTGTTCTTGCGTCGGCCTGAACCAACAGGAACGTTTCTCATTATTCCCCCGGCAGTCCAATACCGCTGACAATTCTTGCAAAAATGGCGGGGCTGGTTGACATTGTAGTTGTTGTAGTAGCAGAACTTGGTGTCCAGGCTATTGCAGCGGGGACATGGAAGAATTTTATCGGGCTTTTTAAGCAGCGTCTTTTCTTGAGAGTCACTCGATTCACTCGGGTCATCCTTCTTGATATCTTTCGAGGACCCTGTTCCTTTATCTGGACTCTGCGTCCTCGGAGGATCTTCACTAATAACCGAAGAGGTTACTGCTTCTACCGACTCTTCAGCAATTGAAACCGGGGATTCAACTTCCTGCTTATCGCCCGTAAGTTCTACTCCTGAAGTGTTCTGATAATAATTTCATGATAAGGGTTAAACTTGATCAGCTTTCTTGCAAAAACAATAAACTGTACATTTAGCTAGCATGCATATCAATCCAATTTGTCTAGTCTAGTCTAGTCAGGCAAACATTTTCCTATCATCAGTTACTGATGTAAGTATGTTCCCCCATGCCCATGGTTTTCCTAGCACAAACTACTAATACAGTTTCCTTTGACCACAATAAAAGAGAAAAGATGAGATAACGCCAGCCAAGTTGACTAAGGATACAAACTTATAACCACAAGGTCACCAGTTAAAATCCTAGCCTCCTGGTTTGAAACAGTCAGCTATGGACAACATAGGCTAATTTATCTTTGATTTGAACCAGCCAACTATGAGAAATAGGCTGGTTTATCTATGATTCTTTACCAGCTATGGCACAAGGCAGGGGGTTTATCCAGTGCAGAGTAGTGGCTGGGGTTTTTCCTTGTCAACCCAATAAAAGAGACAAGACATCAAGCCTAAGATTTTGCCATATCAAACATGGGGGCATGTATAATCAATCAATTCAATCAAAGGGCAAACTTTGGACTCAATTCCAGAAATTTCTAGGATTGAATTCAAGAAACAACCATAGGGGTTGTAGCTGTGATTCTTCATTTCATTTGCTAGGAGATCCAAAATGGTTCAGAGCAATTCAATCAAAGTTACAAACTTTTGACTCAATTCCAGAAAACATGATCAACCCATTACTCACTATACTACTCTGAATAATGGGTTTCCCTTAAACACCACAAAAGCCTTCACTGAACCCAATATATGTTCTTTTGAATGCAGAAGAAATAGAATAGAATTTCAAAGCAAAAAAACAGAGCTTTATATATCATATATACTAAAAACAACCCAATATTTTCATATTCCATCACGTAAAACCAGCAAAACAGAAGTATAAACATGGTTTTTTTCAAGAATTCTACCTTGTTGTCATGTGAAGGCGTCGTAACAGAATTGGAAACGTCGCCGTCGTCTTGCGGCGGCGCCGGCGCCGGCGGCAGAGAGATCGTCATCCCGAAGAGCTTGATCGCCGGGTCTTTCACTTCCGACATTCTGGTTTGCTTTTGATTTTCTCCCACGTTTAAAGTTTTCATTTTCTCCCTTTTCCAACACACGAAACACAAAACACCTTTCAAAAGTCTTTCTCTTTTGTAACACGCAGCTTTTTTTCTCGGTTTCTTCGCTCTCTCTCTCTCTTCTCTCTCTCTCTCTCCACTTTTTTTTCAAACGGAGTTCAGTTCAACTTGGAAGGGTGGCTGGCATGGCGGCATGATTCGTCGTCGTTTTGAGTTGGGCTATTTTTCTTTTGTTGATTTTTGCGATCAAAGTACGAAGATGATAGCAGAGAAAATGAAGAGTTGGATTTTGTTTTAACTCTCGAGGGGGATGATGGGGGTGGGGGGTTCAAAGAGACTGGGTGGGTGGCCACGTCAGCACGGAAGATGAATTTTAGCCACAAGTTGTTTGTGGCAGTGGAGATCTTTCTTTGTGGGGATTGGGGTGGTTTTTGCTTTGCTGGTTTTTTGATTCCCCACAAACAGTAACACTCCAGTTGTGCTAATAATAATAATAATAATAATAATAATAATAAAAAGTAGTGGATCGTCCGCCTACTTGATGTTGGCCTACTTGATGTTAGGATTACTATTGTAAAAATCAGTTTAGGCGCTAAACTCTTATAGGTCGAGGTGAAAAGGGGTGTAGATCGTTGTTAGTTGGTAGGAAAATTTTTTTAATTGATGTTTTTGCTCAAAATGATATTGTTTTAAGTGAATATATATATATATATATATATATATATATATATATATTTTTTTTTTTTTAAAATTAGGCGACGCTGTAGGCACTAGGCGTCCCTCCTGCGGCCACCTATCGCCTTCTGTAACATTGGTTAGGATTAAAGACAGCAGTGTGAGGTTTAAATGGATCTCGTGTGCACACATGAAGACTAAAGTCTGATCGGTAAACTGATTGTACAATTCATGATTTACATATGCAGTGACTCTAGGGGAAGGATCATGTGAGTTTAGAATTAGTCCAGCAAAATTAGACAACTTAATTGGTCACAGAGATAAAATTCGATAAAATAATTAGAGATTGAGTCTCACTAACGACACGGTAGTCATGATAATAAAGGGAGAAGGAAGTGCTTTTGGAGTGTTTTAATTAATTTATTTATTATCATTCCTTTTTCGTCCATATCAGCCAGCCTCAGCCGCAGACTGCGCATTTCCCAATTATACTCCTACAATGCATTCTTAGATTTGCCTAATTTATTGTTTTGATCTTGACTCCAACCTGCAACTATGTACTTGCATTCTGTACCACAAATACGTTGTTTTTGTTTAGTTTGGAATTTTTTTAATTCCTTTTTCATTCTAAATTTCTAATGTCTTCTTCCAAAAAAATGGAAAATGATAAATATTGTACTTATATCAATCGAGTTAGAAAAAATATTTCATGTAACAAAAAGTATTTGTATTTTCTTTATTTTTTCTTTTTTAACAAATGACATTACAAAAACTCTATATAAAATTCGTATAATTTTACTCTTAGAAAACTAATAGCTGCATTTGGTTCAAATTATAGCGCATAATTCATCGAATGTTATATGTCATTATATGATTCAAGGGAATGGTGGATTTCAAAATTGGATTTTTATTTTATTTATTTTTCACATCCATGTGAATCTTTATTCTGCAAATGCTACAAGAAAAATATTAAAATACCTATAACTTTTTTTTTAATTTACTTATGGTGTTTTAGAGAGAGAGAGAGAGTAACGTTCAAATGAAAACTTGCGCTACTCTCCTGCCACATCTCTGCTACACCTCTGCCAAAATCCTTACTCTTGTAGGGAGAAAATCTCAGCATAATTTCAAACATCACACTTGTTAAAAGTTTAATCTTGGGATTTTACTGTTCCAAAACCTTCCCCAATATCATTATTGGGGAAGGCCTTATGGCCTTTTTTTTTTTTTTTTTTTAGAGTTTATGGTTTCATTTTTTTCTCTTCTTTTTGGGAATATTTAATGTCTAGTTTTTTTTTTTTTTGAGTTAATACCACAAATGATTTTTGACTATTGAGTTAGTACTCCTTTTAGTTCTCGACTTTCAATTCGACCAAAACATATATCTTAACTTTCATTTTTACCACAAAGAGTCCTACATTAAAATTTCTGTTAAATAGGTTTTGAATTGATCTATTTTTTTTTTAAAAAAAAAAAGTCGTTAATCTTTTTCAATATGAATATTAAATTTTCCCTTTAAACGTTATCTCCCCTCCATCTTATAGGATGGTCAAGGTTAGACTACAAGGTACTAGGTACTTTACTATTCTAAAGTTGACGATGGTGATTGACGAGGGTTAGGAGTTTAGGAACTAATCTCTTTATCACTCATATCATATAAATTTGTTGAAATTTATGAGGGTGGTTGGCAAGGGGACCCTCAGGAACGTACAAATCTTTTCATCACGCCATATCTCATATCAAAATCATATGTTGAAATTGATGGTGGTGGTTGGCGATGGTCTGGACCCTTAAGAACCAATCTCTTCATCACGACATGTTTCATATCAAAATCATCTGTTGAAATTGATGAGGGTTGTTGACGAGTGTCTGGACTTTCAGGAACTAATCTTTTCACTACCTCATATCGTCTCATATTAAAATCATCTGTTGAAATTGATGAGGGTGGTTGACGAGAGTCTGGATCCTCAGGAACCAATCTCTTTATCAACCTATATCTCATATTAAAATCATCTGTTGAAATTGATGGGGGTGGTTGCCGAGGATTTGGACCCTCAGAAACCAATCTCTTCATCACTCTATATCTCATATCAAAATGATTATGATGTTGATTTTGGTTCGTAGGTGTTGATGAAATAATTACAAATAGGAGAGAGATTGTAAACAAATGAAGTTGGTATTCGGACATCATTCTTTAAAATCAAGAGGTAAATATTTTTATGGTGTATATTTAAAAATCTAACGAAAACAAATTTTAAAACAAGTCATTTTGGATTAAATTGTATGAATTTGTGCAGTTCAGGAATCCAATTGTATTTTTTGAGTTCGATGGCCTAAATGTATTTTAGTGTGTAGTTCAGAAGCTTATTTGACCCTTACTCCATTTAAAAAAAATGTTAATCCATCGTTATTTGTCCATTTTCTCACAGTGTGTTTGAAATGCACAATATCCAAAATTCCTATATGCTCCAAATTAATAAAAGACCCAAATTATCAAAACTTTGCTCAATAAAAGACTTAATAGATTCGTCCCATTCCTATTGCCATGCTCCAAATTATCAAAACTTTACTCAACAAAAGCCTTAATAGGCTCATCCCATTCTTATACTCCGTATAAATCAACGCCATGCTCCAAATTATCAAAATGTTGCTCAATAGAAGACTTAATAGACTCATCCCAAGTAGGTGACCAATATTTCGTTCTGCCAGGTGAAATATCTATAACATACCCGTCAAGTGCACCCGATTGAGTTCAATAGGCTAAAAAATAAAATAATGACAAAACACAAATAAAAAATACCACAAACTCTGCAAAGCAACTCCCAAAACTCATTGCCGTTCTACAATACACACAACGCATCAAACAAATGCATAAACCATATACAAGAAACACTAACCACGCCACACCGTATCCGGCAAAACCCCCACCCCTGCAATGCACTCAACAAACCAAACAACTTAACATGAACCTCCAACCACACTTGAAATTCCACCGAGAACCCACACACCGTAAAATGTACAAACATTTCACCGGAACCTAACTCGCTCTGATCTTCAGCCGAATACCAGAAAATTAAAATATTTTTTAAAAAATAAGTCATTGTAAAAAAATTATTTTCCAAAAAGTATTTTAATAGGCGTACTTATTTATTTATTTGTAAATTTTGCCTCGTACGCATTCAAGCCCAAATCCTTATGCCTTCTTCTTCAGACACAACTTGAGCCGCATATTTGAGCGAGCAGTCCAGTAGTACACAGCCTGCCTTACTGGAGTTACTGTCTCCGCCTCCATCGTCAGCAACTCCGTCAACTGCCGGTTTGTCTAGTTCAAATCATTGAATCCTTAATCGTAAATTCCTAATTCCACAAATCCTTTAAAACTTGTACGAAGTTTTCTTATTAGAATTATCAGGTTTATTTGTGAGATTTAATTATAATATGTGAAATTTGAATTGATACATTTGTGAATTTTTAATTTGTTGTGCTTCTATTCTAACAGTTTCTTTTGTTTTTGAATTTTTTTTTGCTTCAGGTTTCTCTTCTTCATTTATGTTTGGATATTGAATTTTTGGTAAAAAAAAATAATTCTTGGAGACTCTGAGTTCAAATTCAGGGTATTTTGCTCAGTTGCTCCCCCTAAGAATTTCAAGGATATTGTTTTGCCATTTATCACTCCTTCTTTGCTTTCTCAATTGACAGTGAGAGCAAACAAATTTTTTATTATAATACTAGAAATTTAATATAAGAACCTAGCTAAGTTTTGTTTGGTTTTTCTTCCCCAGTTTTATGATAATCTTGTGCTATTATTTATGCAAATTAACCATTATTTGATGATAATTTGCTTGGTTTTGCTTTAGATATGGACTTGACTTTGTAGTTGATAGGGAATTAATGTAATTGGGGAAAGTAGTATATTCTATTTATTGAGAAATTGATGTGAGTAAAGAAGTGAGGGTTTATAATATATCTTGTGTTTAAACCGTTATATTGGTACTCCCGAATGGCTTGGTGATAAGCAAAATAAGTATAGTTGTTATAAGCGGTGCTAAATGCTTCATTGTATATCTTTGCTCCTCTACTTTGTGGCTTACTGATACACTGGATAGCAAGTAATGATGTCTGGTGTTGCACAGTAACACAAGGAGTGAATATAATGTGTGTTAAACATTGGATTACATGTGGATTACAGATTAGCTATGAATAAGATTCTGCATAGGATTGATTTGATAGTGTTGGCTTCGAAAATTACAAATGTCAAGTACTTGGATTATAGATTTCACTAAAGCTCGGGCTTCGATTATATCAGAAATGACCCCTGCCAGAATTCCTCCAATGAGCAACCCATAGTTTATCTGTTAAAACTCAACTCAGATTTGAGATCCTTTCTAATTTGTTTGGAATAGATGTGTTATTTGGAAAGCTTCAATCCTTTACTACTCAAATATCCTTTCTAATTTATTTGTTAAATCTTTTTTCTCAAAACTGAAGCCATGACAAATGTACAGCTTGTGTAGTAAAGGGAAAAAAAAATTATACACACCAATTGTGGTAATAAACCAACATCACAGTTATGCTTTTCTTTGTAATCTAGTTTAATGTGATAGGTAAGTAGAGTTACAATTCATTAACTCATGCAAGCATAATTTTTTCTCCCATTTGGTTGAGATTTCTATCCAATAGGGTTCCCTATTTGTATCTTTTAGATCTTTTCTGTATCATGAAAGACTATGATTTGGTATAACAATTTTTTATAATTCATCTTAAAAGTCAACTGAAATGAATGAAATTGTTTGAAAAAGTATAGAACATATACTCCCTTGTAAAAAAATCTTGAGTATTTCAAAAAAAGAAAAAAGAAAAAAAAAAGAAGGAATCGGTTGGTATTGTGTGAGACATTCTAATGTGAAATGGATCTCAAATATGTAATACTTTTATATGGGTAAGCAAGATTGTTAGTCCTTGTTTCACTGCAATGCTAATCTTATTTTACATTTGACTTTTGTCTCTTCTTTTCTATAACAAGATTAGTGCTTATATTTGGATTCTTAAGTTGGCTTTAAAATATAATAGGAATATAGGATTCTAATCCTCTTAATATTTACTGATTTTTTTGGGTGTTTGAAACTTTAGATGCCATCAGGTGATTAATTGACTTATTCTCTAGATTATGGTTTCAATGCATTAGTCAATAGTCATATGCATTATTTTGCAATTAGTTTAAAAGTTGGGGTGTGATGCGGGTCAATTCACACATGACTCATTAAGAGTTCTTAATATTTTATTGGGCCATCTTAAGGCAACTATACACTAGGTTTGTGAAACAGTGGTGGAAGAGTCATGAAAGCTCAAATGCTCAAGGAGTCCAATCAGTGATGGTGAATATTTAAAGTATTTTAATTGCATTCAAGCTGATTTGGTCATTTGAAAGAGCCCTAATCACTACTTAGATTAGGAAAATTGTTTCATATTTAAATTGTTACCTTTATTGCTTTTCTTATTAGATTTTAGAAGGATTCTATCACATGCCACTTTCACCCATAAAAGGAGTGTATGTGTTTTGATTTTAAAGAGTTAAGTTATCAATAAAAATTCATAACGTTTTCTTTGCATTTGTATAAGAATTCTTTCTTCCATTTGTGGCCCTATTGAAAAGTGTTCTTGATTTCATGACACATCACGACCGTGAGTATCAATGTGACCACAATAATCTGTGAGCTGAGTTAGGAACTCACGACCATGATGTCCGTTGTGAGTTTGGGAAGCCGCAAGCCTTGCCAGTGTTCACGATCAAATCGTGAGCGGGCGCCCAGAAGATTAAAAGTTTGTTATTTTTGGTGCGTTTTGGAGGTATAAATAAGGCTTAGCGGTTATTTTTAGAGGATTATCCATTTTCCCTTCTCCCTCTAGGATTTCCTTGGAGAGAAACCTCTCAAACATCATTCTCATCATAATTGATCTTGGATTTAGTGAATAGTTGCTTAGATTTCAAATTGTAATACAAAGTTACTTCCATTGCAAGTTTGTATCTTCAATTCATCTTTGATCAAACTAAGTTTTTCTTTACATCTACTTCAATTACTTCAATTCAATTGTCTTCAAATGGATGCATTTTCAATTTATTTTTGCTTTTCAATTAACAACATGTGTAGCTAGATTCTCCATAAGGATTTGGATTGAGTTTCCTCTCGTTATAAATGCTTAGTGAATTCAATTGCAAAAGAGGATGATGTAATGAATTAGCTAAGGTTCTTCTTGTGAGTTAGGTTCTTATATAATTAGGGTTCGATTATACAAGAAGATCATGGGCGTGTATTGTTGCTATGCGAATAAGACAACACTATGGTCATACTACTCACAATTCTAAGCTTGCTTTGAAAAAAGGAGATTGGAAGAAGATGTGAATATTATATTATTATGTGTTTGATAAATAATCACTATACCGTGGACTATCTATCTTATAAGGTGAACTACTAACATAAGATACATTTTTATTTTACTAAATGTACATTTTTAATACACTAAAAAGGTTCATTTTTTGAAGATATATTATTTGTGTACTGAAAGTACATTATTTGGTAGTATACTGAATAATGTACCTTCAGTACACTAACTAATGTATATTCAGTATCTTTCAGTATATTAAAAATGTACATTTATTCATGGTCCATAATATAATTTGCCCCATGAGAATGACATTGACTTTATCCTTGTTAAATTATTACACTTTTGTGATTAACCACCTACTATTTGACATCCTTTTGTTCAACTTCTCGAGACGATATCCAATGTGAAGATATCCTCACGCACACCATCATTACCACTAAAACTCAAACTTTCAGTACTACAAAGCATTGACATACTCCAGCAAAGATCGCGGGGCATATTGAAGAGATCATATGGCTCTAACTTTGATATTATCTTGCCTATTGAAGAGATCATATGGCTCTAACTTTGATATTATCTTGCCTATAATCTACCACTCAAGAATCAATTGAGCTTCCTACGTAGACAACTTTGATATTATCTTATTTGTCGTTGTAGTTAGCTAGCTCAGGTAAATTAGCTTCACTTACTATAGGTCTGTTGTATATATTATTGATTTATTGTATAAATACGCATGACCTTTTTTAAATTAATGATAGCGTGTGTAGTATCATGTCTCTTACACAATAATTTTATGTTTGAAAATGCTATGATCATTGGAGTTGCCTCACTTGCCTGTTTCTGAGAATATCATGCTCATCAGTAAAGGACATGCAGAAAAATATGAGATTCCTAAGGGCATGCAATTATAGCCTTTTATAAAGTAGAAACGTTAAAATGTTGGAAAAATTAGGTAAATTTTGTATTTAATGTGGAAAAATTATAAAGTAGAAACGTTAAAATGTTTGAGGTTATCTCGTGCGGTGCAAATCAAAATAGTCTGAAAAGACTGGACTTGTGTACCTCAATTTGGATTTCCCTTTCTTCACCCTTAGCTTGCTGTTCAAGGGATTATTTCTTATTTAAAGTTTAAATCTCGATTTTTATTTTTTCTGACTTATTCACCATGTTTTTAAGGGAAACTCCCAAGTCATAGGTACAATATGAAAAGAGACAATTGCATGAAGGTATGGTGATTGATTGCCACTAGTGTCTAGTTTTGCTGTATAAAGCAAAAGTAGTATGAAATGGAAATGCTGTAGTGAAGAATGTGTGGACTGCATTCAAGGATTAATCATTAATGTGTATGTAACCAGGTTTCTGCTGCATGCTGAAGAGATGAACCTGAAAATCTGGGGGGTGACTGGCTGCTGCTGCTGCCTTTTTTAGATAAGAATCACTGCTCAGACATGTTACATGATGCCTAGGTTGAATCCTATCATTAATGTTGGGCGGAGACCGATAAAGGGTCAAGTCCAGTATTAGGTGGCCTAGGGGATTGTAGGTCAATAGTTATATCATTGACCCGGATTCACCTTGTAAAATAGACCCATCACAGTTTATATACTGGATGTTCACAATTTGCATTGCAGTATGTAAATTGTGTACATTCATTATATAGATTGTGAACATGCAGTATGTAAATTGTGTATTTTAGACGCTGGTAAGGTGGACCCGGTCCATAGAGTAATTTGTGATTGTAGGTGACTAGGGGATTGCAGGGCAGAGGCTTAAAGGGTCAAGTCCAGTACCAGGTGACCTAGGAGATTATAGGTGGCTAGGGGATTGTTGGGTGGAAGCTTAAAGGATCAAGTTCAACACCTTTCTTCTTGAAAATGTGCTGGTATATAAGGAAATAAAGTTGTGCTTTTGCTACTAACTATAACTTTTATCGTAGTGACAAACGCTTGATCTAACAAGTGTCATTAGAGTTAGGTCACAGTTAAGGCTGGTAGGAGTTGGGTTCTTGACAATCAAGAAAAATCAAAAGTGTCTGGAAAACAGACACAGGAAAATTATTATTTTGAGGGAATATTTTTTTTTTTTCATTCTCAATTTTGATTGTGTCTCCAACTCTGGATTATATTCATCAAGCTGTGTGGGGTCTTGGACAAAGATTACTCCTCAGGATGTGGGGCTCCTGTCTGCTAAGTCAAGAATGAAATTATTCATCCAACAAGCAAGCATTATTCAGCAAAGTCTTTGGAGGGCTTGTCCTCTCTGATGATATGCATTATTTAGAGTTATTAATTTACACATGCACACAAAATTATTTCCTCCATTAGCTTTTTTTTTTAGAGAAATATCCATCATTAGCTTAGAGCATCCTCATAAGCTCTTATATTTCACTATTTTTGAAGTGTCATTAGGAAAAAGAGAGGAGGGCAAGAAAAAAGGGAGAAAAAGAAAGAAAGAAAAAAAAAGGTTGACAACATTTATATATATATATATATATATATATATATATATATATATATATATATAAACTGAAAAACAGGCTACATACGTGCCCAGAAGGTTAAATCACTTTGTTTTTCCTTATCTCTCACCTGACGGGCCCACAAAAAAACCAAAATTTGCAGGGCAAAAAACCAATCAACAACTACTCCACATTTGTTTGTTTAGCACAAGAGTCAGTATTGACTCCACACCACTTCCCGTATAAAGAGAAGAGTTTGATGCCACTGGACCACAAGGTTCTTGGCAACTACTCCACATTTGTTAAAAACCAATTCTTGAATTTTTTACTTTCAAAAACCATCAAAAAACCATTGTTATAGATGCTCTTAGTTATTCAGTTTCTTGTGAATTCTTTGCTTGTATAGAATTCTCGAAAGTGTTGTATGGCCACAAGAATTGATTGTAAACCTCTGCGCCTCACATGGAAAGAGGCCTCACTACCAAGTTTTATTGGCAAAGCATGGAATCATATATATATATATATATATATATATATATATATATATATATATAATCATGGAATTCTTCATTATCATTGCAAACTTTAAGGAAAGAAAATTACTTTAGATCATTTGATCACACTCTCTTTGTGGGATTAAGACATTTCCTTTCAATCCAAAAGTAAAAGTCAGATTGGCACTTAGCTTGTTTCATATCACACACAATAATGCACATATACATCTGTGGGATATTGCATTATACATATCTTAGTCAGAGACATATGAATACGGAGTATTTGTTATGTTACCTCAGGAAACCCCAAAAGGAACTTACCTAGTAAGTTTACCTAAGAATGACTTTAGGCTTTCATCATTTTTTTTAAAATACTTAGGTGATTCCAATTTCGTCAAATTAATCGTAAGTCAGGACTTTGCCCATAGAGCCATTGCAGTCTGCAGAGGTAAATTGCGAGTCGCACAATCAGCCTACCGGTCAGACTTTAGTCTTCATGGGCAAGTCGCGCAATTAGTCCACCGGTCGTCATTCGTGAGTTGTGCAATCAGTCCATCCGTCAAACCCTAGTTTTTATGCACACACTTCTTGTGCCTTTTTCCCATTCATGTTTTCAGTAGGATTTAAATCCTTACATTGTCGCCTTTAGTTGTGACATCAAGTCAGGCGATGAACTAGTATGCTTTCATCATTTTTGATCCATAATTATGTTGTATAGGTAGAAACAGATGGGATAGGTAATTGATATGAATTATTATTTGTTGGGATTGTGGCAAGTTCCTTTTGTTTTGCTTTTTTGGATTCCTGAGGCCAGCCAGCCAGCCAGCCATATTCTTCTCATCTTCTTTTCCCTGCTTTTGTTTAGTGAGATATAGTGCCCTCCTCGCTAAGGCCAAAAGCTCACTCCGATCCAGATAGGGCCCCTAGCAGAATAATAATTGATGATCAACTCAAGCTAAGGGCAACTTTGTTTATTGACAGGATAATTGGACAATATACTGGACCCAACTCAGTGCTATTAGTCTAACCTGAAGGAGTCAAAGCAATTAACTCAGTCAAATAGTAACGGTCAAGGAGAGAGCATGTGGAACGGTGCACTTAAGGTAGAGCCTGATAAGGAGTATTCCCCGACCCTCTGTATGTACGTATCTTGCACCTGCTCGGTATCTGGGACGGACTGCTGAGAGGAGAAATTCTTGATCATTTATCGACCTAGAAACCTACAAACCCGACCTTGTATGTGGAACCGAGCACGGGCTCAGCCAGTAGCAGTGCTTAATCGTTTATTGGTTTGCCCCGACCATCTTAGGTCGGGACGAATTACCTGACCTTCTCTACATAGAGCCCTAAACCTGATTGCGATAGGAACGAGGGAGTCATGAATCTCGGGACACGTAGACGAATCAATGAAGCCCCCAAACTTCCCTTGTGCATGACCCCCACGTGTCGCACATGCCGAGGGACCGGCATGTGTTCCCTTTAGCGTCCTATAAATACCTCATTAAATGCTTGAGGGAGGGACTTTTGACATCTTTCATACCTCTATATTTAGCTTGGGATCCTCTGTCTCACAGTCTCTATTTCCCGAGTTTTTAAACTTAGATCAATTAGCGGTGGACCTCAAGGTCCTATATAAAAGTTCTAACCTATTATTTATACGTATCTGCTATGGGAACGACTGTATTTACTACATCAGAATTCAGAGCGCAACACACTTATTGGAGCACCGACTCATAAATAGTAGAAGTTGTGGAGGGGAATGCACAATAATTACTAAGGAGTCACGAGGGGGGAGCCATTGCACTTATTTGGAAGTCATTGTGTTCATTAATATTGTAACCGTTACTATTATTATAAAGGCTAACCCCATGTAACAAGCTGGGGGACACGCTCAAAGAAACTTGTACTCAACACTCTTAACAATACACCTACAACTACCCTGCTTGATTATTTCTTTTCAAAAATACTCCAGTAACATTATTACCGTTTCACTTAAATTTACCAGCTTTTTGATTCACATACAGGACATTCTGCTATACAATAATCTGAGGCCTTAAAATCCCAGGCATCATCCTAGAATCTCCTTTACTTGTTATGGAATTTGTTAAAGCAGGAAAGTAGAAGGCAGAAGAAGAGTTTAAAGACAGACAAAGATACTTCAACCCAAATATCCCTTTCTTTTCTTTATTTTTTCAGACACTTGGGGGCCCCACACATGATGAATCATTATTGCCTCATATATTCTTTTCTTCCAACATGTAAATAACAAAGAACAGAAAAAAGTAGCAAAGTTATTGAAGAATTTACCTTTGAATTGCCCTTATGCATCTGGATGGTCCCTGAGCTTATCGGATACACCAGAGGGAACTTTCAGTTTGAGATTTTTCTGAGCAGGACCATGTTATTAGTACTATGTTTTCACTTCACTACAGTTCAATAAACAGCACAAAATATATGCTAATTCTGTAGTTTAGTGGAGTATTTCTATTGCAACAGTGAAGAATCTATGTTTTTGGTCTTTTCAGCTGTTTAGAAATGAGCATATCTTCACAGACGTGAAATTTGTCACAAGAGACCAATGATCGAGTTTCATCGGCAGTAGTGTGGGAGCAACCTCTCAAAATGAGGGGTCTCTTTGTGCACAGTGAACAAAAGTGTAGTATCTGTTGATCAGTTGAGTCACCATGATTTATCTTTTCACAATACTGTCGGGACGAGATGTTAGGGCGCTTGGGATTGACGATTCCGATCCACCTTTTTGTCATAAGAAATGGAGCATATCAGGTGAGTGTATATCGCTAAGATGAGCCCTCGGAACATAGCTCAATGGTCGAAAGATTGAGTGTGTATAGTGACCCAGCAAATACTCGAGTTTGAACCTCAATGGAGGAGAATCTTAGCCTTGGAACAAAAAACAAACACTCAGAATCTGTGTCACTAAGTCACATCCTGCAATTTACCTCGTCTCACAATTCCCAAGACAGGGGTGACTGTTGAGGGTCCTCAAGTTTAAGGTTTTAAACCTATATCGCTAAGATGATGAATTATTATTGGATTTTGATTCCATTGATCAAACAGGCCCTTGACTGCAATCCAAGAAATCCCAATTAAGATTGATCTGATCCTAATTGACTTTAGAGATTTCTTGCTTGATTGCCACTTTCCTCTTCTTCATCAGCTTTTGTTTTCTTCTCCCTTTTTCTTTACACTAAAATATGTAGTGTGTTTTTGTTTAATCAGTTCCACTGCATATGGATCTGAGCTTTAGGAAAAGCCAATCTTCCCTTTTCTTCTAAGTTTCTGGCTTCATTTATTCTACTTGAGAATCTTTTTGTTGCCTTTGATCACTTCATAAACAAGCTAAGAATTTCATAGGCAGAGGGCTAGGCTTAATCCTTTATCAGCCTCCACCTAACAATTCTCTTAGTATCTGACAGTCTTAATTGTACATTTTTTATTTTATTACGTCAAAAGTTATAATTAGTAGCGAATGCACAACGTTATTTCTTTGTACTCGCCATATTATCGATTGGCAAGGTGTTGGACTTGACTCTTGAAGGGTTTTCGTGTCAACAATCTCTCTAACCGCTTGATGTTAGGCTTGACCTTTCACCGGTCTTTGTCCAACACCCTCACTAAAACAAAGCAAAATCCCAAAATGGTGGTCAATGGCTTGTGTTTCACAATGAACATATATTTCTTTCTTCTACTTTCA
Organism: Ipomoea triloba; assembly: GCF_003576645.1. Lineage (NCBI taxonomy): Eukaryota > Viridiplantae > Streptophyta > Magnoliopsida > Solanales > Convolvulaceae > Ipomoea > Ipomoea triloba. Next base: position 2,848,493 of record NC_044929.1, read on the forward strand.
GCTAAGCATCAGTTCTTATCAGCACAATCACCATAACATATATAGACACCTGACCTGAGAATTTCCTGAAAGGATAGGTTATGTACTTGTGTGCCATTTAGAATTAAATAAATTAATACCTAATTTGGTTCTCGACTATAATGATTTTTATTGATTTAATACTAAATGACTCTTGTTCTTCAATAGGTTGAGAAAGTAGTTATGAACAGATACTGCATTGTAATAGAGTTAGTAGTATTAAAAAAAAATAAAAAAATTCTGAACTTTAATAGTTTTACCTAATTAAGTCTTTTGCATTTGTTAGCTGTTAAAGTCAATGACTAAATCAAGAAAAATTACTATAATCGATGACTAAATTTGGTAAAACTACTACATTCAATAACTAAATTAGGTAAAACTACTATAGTCGATGACTAAATTGAGTATTAATGAGGAGACATTACCAAACTATCCTAACAAGTGATTCAATTAGGTAAAACCATCAAAGTTCAAGATCCAATTAAATACAAAAAGTCGTTTAGAACTAAATCGAGAAAAAGTCATTATAGACGGTCGGGGACTAAATTGGGTATTAAGCCATGATTAAATCATGGAAATACAATTGACAAAAGGACTTTGACATGAACTCTATGTAGGTCTAAGACAGCTGGTGAAATGGCTGATTTTTATTCACACACTAATGTGATAAACAAGATTGTCTTAAAATCTATACCTACTAGATTCTTTGATTCCTTCATCCCTACAAGCAAACAAAAAGAATCTGCCAATTTCAACAAAGGAAATAATATAATGAAATGCAAATGCAAAGACACACTCATTTGGTTATCCCTTTCAATCTCTAAAAAAGAAATGCCCCCCTCCCATTATCAATCAAGGCTAGCTTGCAATAGTAGTTTTAAAAATAAAGTTTCTTCCATTATGCATCATGGTGGGGCTGCCTATTTTTGCAGGGAATCAAGCAGAGGGAGAGGATTAGAGAGAACACTAAGGATAGCAACAAAACACTTTACCCTTTTCTCTCCTTTTGAGACCCAATTTGAGAATTAGTGTTGATTTCTTTGGTTTTTCCTGCTATATCTTAGATTCTCTCCAACCCTTTCAAGTCACCTAAAGAATACTCAACCAAACCTGCCCCTAGAGGCACTGCAAAGGTATATTCTAACTCGCACAATTAGCCCATCGATCATACCTTAATCTTTATGTGCGCACAAGAGATCCAATCCACAGTTCTACACATTTTATCATTAACCTTTTTCTCATTTATGTTTTCAATGGGATTCGGACTTCCGCATTATTGCTTTCAGTAGTGAATCAAGTCAATGGACATTATTTGCGTATCAAAGGTTCATTATTTGATAATATACCAAATAATGTACCTTCAATATTCAAATAAAATACCTTCAATACATGAACTTTTAGTTTATTAAAAATGTACATTTAGTATATTAAAAATGTGCATTATATCAGTAGTCTACGGTCTATCTTACAAGATAAATCATGGTCCATGGTATAATGATTGTTATAACTAGTGTATCTAAAGGTCTACGTGGAACATGCCCAAATGAAAAATACTATGTATACTCACATTTTCTACTTCAATTTTTACTCCCACACAAAATATCAATATAGGCATTTGCTTTGGGACTCATATAAAAAAATTAACTTATCAGTGTCTATCATATCAAGGAGTAAAATTTAAAAGTCCATATAAACTAGAACTCTGCCCAAATAAGTGAAAAGAGAAAGGATAATTAAAAAGAAAAAAAAGGTTGTATAGAAATAAAGAAAAAGTTTGATATGAAATGGGAAATGAAAGAAAGAAAAGGCCAAAGCTCATGGCATATATTCCCCTACCTACACAACTAGGCCTATGTTTCCAGAAATAGAGTGAGAGAACAACATGGGACACTTTGACACCTTCCCAATTATATAAACAACTACAGCTTCCACATTTTAAGGCAGAAGACCATTAAGGATCAAACCAAGATTCCCACACTCTCTATCATCTCTCTATATATATACACATCAACATATACATACATACATACATACATATATGTTTCAAGCCGCGGAATACTGTAGTCGTAGCACGAATGGCTCTTCAGAAATCGAACAATAAGGATCCACGCTTGGTTTTATCCCGTGATGCGAAGCCACGGCTGAAATGGACCCCAGAACTTCACCAGAGATTTGTTGATGCCATTGCTCAGCTTGGAGGTGCAGACAGTGAGTGTAGTCTACTCCATCCATTATCTACTTATATATATATATATATATATATATATTCTGCAAAACCAAGACTTATTATCCTTCTTCATGATTCAATTCATAATAGATCACATTATCTTGCAGAGGCTACACCAAAATCATTGATGAGAGCAATGAACATTCATGGCCTCACTCTGTACCACCTCAAGAGCCATTTGCAGGTATGTATGTTTATTTCAAACCCATAACTTTTGGCATTGAAAGCATGTTCTCCATCTCAACTAAAAGACTAAGCTAATAGTTGGACTGCATATTTATGCTTATATGCTTAACAAACTTAAGCTCAAGTTTTGTTTATCTCTATTCTTCTATGGCACAAGTATGAATTGATGAATGCTCCATGCTGCAGAAATTTCGGCTGGGGAAAAGTCAGCAATTGCAGCCATACCAATATAACGAGCAGGGAGGTAATTAATATGCGTGCGCATTTTTGTTGAGCATATAAAATATATAAACACAAATGTGCAATCCAACTATCAGCGTAGACTATTAGTTGAGATGGAACACATGCTTCAATTTAATATCAGAATTGACCCCATGCAAGAATTAGGGTGACTATGGTACACGACTTAGGCTTTCAACTAAGATGGAACACATGTTTCAATTTTAGTTTATTTCCAACCTTGAAAGAAGATGAAATTGGCAGGCAATGGACTTAACTGAAAAGATTTTGATGCAGATCACAGAGAATGTCTGAGTCATTTACCTGCTGCAGATAGGTGTGATGAAGCCGAGAGGCAGATGGATGAGTAATCTCCTGATAAAATTAGCTTCATAGCATTTCCTTAGAATGGATTTGGAACTAGATAGAATTCAGACTTGTTTCTTCTCTTTCAGAAACATGCAGATAGCTCGGGCTTTGCAAATGCAAATGGAGGTGCAGAGGAAACTACATGAACAAATTGAGGTAAGTTCCTTAGCAATCTTTAATAATAATCAAATATTATGTTACAATCAAACACTTACCATTACGTCAAAAATTATAGCTCATAGCAAAGACAACTTTATTTCCTTATACCATGTTGGACTTAGCCTTTCACCGGCCTCCATCCAACAATCTCCTAGCCATCTGATGTTAGACTTGGCCCTTCACCAGCCTCGACCCAACATTTCCCCCAACACCTGTCAGTCTTAACTGTCCTGTCTTTGATACCACTTGTTAGGGTTATATTGAACTTGGTCGGCTGGTGCTGGACTTGGCCCTCCACCGGTCTCCGCCAAACAATTCTTCCAACACCTGTTAGCCTTAACTATCCTGTCTTTGATACCACTTGTTAGGGTTATGCTGGACTTGGACCTTCACCGGCCTCTGCCCAAACATATTAGCATTGATGTTTATGTAAATACTAAATAAACATCTCTGTATCAGGTGCAAAGACATCTTCAACTAAGAATTGAAGCCCAGGGAAAGTATCTCCAATCTGTCATGAAAAAGGCACAGGAAACACTAGCAGGATACGGTTCTTGCACAGGAGTGGAGCTCGCTGCAAAAACCGAACTCTCAAAGTTAGTGTCGATGGTGGAAATGGGGGGGTGCCTGCAAAGTTCTTCAATGTCAGTACTAACTGAAAAGGAAGGCTCAGTAACAAAAGAAACAGAGAACAAACAACTGAGAACCGGCACTGGATGTTCACTAGAAAGCAGCAGCTCGCCCTCATCATCTGAGAGCTCGGGAAGGATGGAACATTCTCGAGCAAAGCAACGAGCAGAAGACGATAGCCATACCATCGAACTCTCGCTGATGGAAATGCATTCAACCCATCATAATGCATCAAATGATGAAGCAAGAAGTGGAAGGAAAAGAAGTCAAAGCAGCACCAGCATCTCTGATAATACTACCTGTGTTGAAAAACCATCTGATAAAATATTCAAAGGCAGCAGCACATATGATGAAAAGAAGTTGAAAAAGTATGGATTCTTGGAGAATCTGGATTTGAATGCCAAGTGCCTTAGTGACTTTGATACAGGCCCTAAAGTTATTGACTTGAACAGCAACGGAGTGGAACAATTTAATGGGTATAGCTAGTGCATGCAAACTTTAATGCAGATGCTCAGTTCAGTTGATATTGATATTATAAAGCCACTGGTGTACAGCTATAATGTTGTTTATACAAACTATATATATATATATATAATATATATAATGATTTGTGAATGAATAGCCAAAGATACTCAAGTCAAAATTCTAACTCCACCACAAAAGTTACCTCATAAGCGGAGGTTTGGCCATAATTTAAGTGTTACTCCATAACTTCTTGTGGAGTCAATATCGTGTGAGATCCTCTAAGTATAACAATTTTGTCAAGTTAATCTTAAACCTTCAAATTAATCACTCGTTGCCCTTTAACTTTCAAAACCAAATTTTAACTTGTCCTTCAACTTTTAACCAAGTTTTAACTAGTCCGACCAAATTTTAACTTGTTCTTCCACTTTTAACCAAATTTTAACTAGTTCGACTGGTTAAAATTTAAAAGTTAAAAGAACCGCAACTAATTCTTTTAAAAGTTAGAAAAACCAAGTGATTAACTTGAAAACAGAAAGATAAATAACTCAAAAATAATTCAAAGTTTAGAACTAAAAGTGACAAAATTCCTATATAGAAAAGATAGACATTATCTCCATATTTTTATATCACAAATGAGATTATCTCCATATTTTATTGTATATATGATTGATTGTACAATTATCAGAACATTAGCAACCCTAGTGTTACATTACAAACCCAGGTCCACCTCAACTTATATAATAGAATGGTGCGGCAGCCACTTTTGATTAAGCTGTCCTATTTTGACAAATAACAAATAGCTTTGTTTGCACCAAAGAAAAAACATAGAAAGATCAAAACTTTATTTCTAAATCCACAAAACAAAAATCATTAAGTATACAACAGCTTTGGCTCTATACACATGTTCAACTTAAAATTAATAAAAAAAAAAAAATCTTACAAAAATTCTCTTATGTCTCCATTTCATCATCAAGGGCAGCTGAATTGGAAGCAATAGGCTGAGTTTGAGCTGTTTCCTCAGTTCTCCTATCACTCCCAAAAGAAAAACTCACCCAAATCTCTCTCCTCTGTCTCTTCTTGTTCAAATCCTCACCATTTTGGGCTGGCATTTTGTGCCTACAAACTGGGCAAGACCCATGAATATTCAACCACTTTTCAATACAGTTCTGGTGAAATACATGCTTGCAAGGCATTTCTTTAGCCGCTCCACCCAAACCCCACACCTCCAAGCATATCACACACTCATTGCTCTCTTCCCCATCCCCAATCTCCACACTCGGCAACGACAAAATAGAGGCTTTCGAAGCCGGCGGCTGGCCATTATCTTTACTAAGCAAGTCCTGCAGCAGAGATTCCAAGCTCGATGATGAAGACGAGCCAGCGCCGCCGGCTTCTATGACCACCATGCCTTGGGTCACCGGGTTTATGAGCACGATCCGGTCGCCGGCGACGGGAGAGACTCCGGTGTCCTGATTTGGGTCCGAGGAATTTTGGAGTGGGTTAGGGTTAGGGTTTGGGATGCCGAAAAAGGAAGGGAGTAACTGAGAGAGGTCTCTGTTTCTAGAAACTAAATGCTCTGTTTGGGAATCCATTTTGGAAGGAGAGAGAGTTTAGAGATGAAGAGTGAGAAATGGTGGCTGAGAGGGAGATTTATGGAGAAGATGGATGGCCCACAGGAAGGATTGGAAGAATCTGGAAACGTGGAACTATGTGCGCTGCGCTGGGTGTATTCTATTTGTTCAGACTTATCAATCAATCATTATTGCATGGACAATACTCCACACAATTATATTAATCATACTATTAAATAATTCAGAATAATTATTTAAGTACTAAAAATATATTATTTTATATAATTTATATTCAGTACACAAATAATGTAATTTTAATATATTAAAATTTTACTTTTTATTATAGATCAATGTGTGCAATCATTATATTATGGACTAAGGTTCACAGTGCAGTGTAGACCCTGATTAAATACACAAAATTTGACTTTATAAAGTACAAAATTCATGTTCATAACACATATATATAAACACGATATAATAAACATAAATTTTGTATATTATATTAAATATTTATGTGTTTTCATGTATATAATTTTGTGTATTATGCACATAAGTTTTATACTTTTATACTTTATGAAGTTAAATCAGGATTCACAATATAAATTGCTCACTGTGTGTACTGTAATTTGCCTTTATCCATAGTGGCCGTCTTTTTCAGGTAGGCGATATTTTATTGGGCTAGATCTGGTGCAGGCTTTTAGATGGATTGAAAAGTCAATTTTTAAAGAGGTGTTTTATCTTGGATTTTAAGGAATTTTTTTTAAAGCTGTTGTCAATTGTCATAGAATAAAATAAAATAAAATAAAAAGAAAATGTATAAATAGATCACTATTTAAGGGATAACAATTAAGCTATTTAACTCGAACAAGTTTCAAATTCATTCTGACCCGAAAATAAAATAATTAGCATTTTTAACAGGTTAATAACAAGTTTGTGCTGATTAGGATGTTATGTGTTTATTTTATTTTTTTTATTATCCTACTAAGTATTTGACTTTATAAAAAAACATTTGACATACACACCACTAACTAATAAATAATTTAATTACCAATCACATGATGACACATCAATAGGGGAAATGCTAATTGCTTAGTATGATTTTATTTTTTTTTGCTTATTTTTTATATTATTTTTTTAGGGTCAAATGTTTAGTACGATAATAATAAAATAAATAGAAAAAAAATACACATGACATCATAATCAGCACAAACTTGTTGTTAACCTGTTAAAAATGTTAATTGCTCTTTTTCTCTGGGTTCAGACACCTTAAGCTTAAGCTAAAAAGTAAAAACACAAATCACACATCTAAAGTTTTTAAATGGCGCACCTTCGGTACACAAACTACGCACCTTAAGCACACAAACACAAATCATGCACCTAAAGTAAAAATGATGCACCTTAAGTTTCAACACTGACGCACTTTACGAAGGAAAACCACGCACCTAAAGCTTTAGGTTGAACTACCTTAAGTTTCAACGCTGACACATCTTAAACACACAAATCACGCATCTTAAGAATGAAAATTACGCACTTTAAGAAGAAAAATTACGAAGCTCCGTTAAGATTTTACGGCAACCATTTCTTTACTTAAAGAAACGGTGCCGTTTTTGGACCATGGTCCATAATATAACGACTGTCACTTTTCCTATTGTGGCTTCGCCTATGAGGATTTCTATTCTTTATAAGGTTCCTAACCCAAAATGTGTATAAAAATAGACCCCCATACATTGGGAGAAGGACAGGCAATTTTAGCAGTTTAAAAACAATTCTCAATAATACAAAATATTTATTCTCTAAATTCTCTCCAAATTTTATATATTTCTATATACTCATTATTTTAAGGCTTGTGTTGACCCGCCGTTGCCTACCTAAAAATCATAAAACCAACAAAACCACTTCTAATAATTGAATGATGTGTTCGGTCATAATTAAAATTACATATTTATTATATCTATATATGATGTTCATTATGTCTCATTACATGTATGAGTCGATTACTTTTTAATGAACACATAAGATGTGGACCTTAGTTTATTTTTATTGAGAGGTCTAATATTAAATTAAGGAATGCATTGTTTTTTTCACACGTGTTGTCCTGCCTTGTATCTTTTAACTTGATATGTATGGCTCGGGGCATTTTTTTTTTTTCTTGAAATGGAATTCCTGAATTTGTAGTCTTAAAAAGATAAAATCAAATTTCTTACGCTCACATGATTCATGAGATTGAAGATTGATATATCAATAACAATATAAACAATGTCACAATTCAAGGTGATAGTGTTAGAGTTTGATGAATCATACTGCAAACACGAATAGAACAAATGTACAAGATAATAGAATATGTGAATTAAATTCTTGTTTGCACATAAAGATTAAGATTTGATTATTAGGTGATTACTCAACTTACAATTTATCTTTACAATAACTTTATAAAAGAGATTTTGTGACTTTAAGATTAATTCAATAAAATTAAAGTCATCTAATTATTATTTTTTTTAAAAAAAATACAGTATAAGGGGCAGCAACCATGAGTTATACTACATCTACTCCCAATTTCCTACTCCCTCACTTTACTCCCTGATGTGGCAAATAATGATTGGATATTTTATCATGTAAGTCCCAGAATAATTGTCTACCTCAAAAGTTTATGAGAGGGAGTACATGTTGAGAATATGAAATGGGGGTGCATGTAGTATTTTCCCAGCAACCATAGAGATCCTCGTTAGGCTCGCCAACGAGGAAAAAGATAAAGGGCTTGTTTGGTTATCAGCGGTTGGAATTTAGCGGTAGCGGATTGTGTTAGCGATTATCAAATAGCGGATTGTATTAGCGGGTTTAACCAGTGAATTGTATTAGCGGTTTGTAAAAAGATGTTTGGTAAAATTAGCTGTTTAGATTAGCAGTTGACATGTAAAATGACCAAAAGGGTGTGTATATATATATATATATATATATATATATACACACACACACACATACATACATAAATATAATAACAATAATAATATTAAAAAAAAAAAAAAAAAAAGAGGGGGTCGGGGGGCCTCTAAGGCTCCCCTTTTGTATTTTTTTTCCCCTCACTTATCCCACATCGGTGGGATAAGTGAGGAAGGGAGCCTTGAGGCTCCTATAAAAGGAGCCTCAAGGCTCCTTTTTTTCACAACCATGTTTGCCCAGCGGCCGTTGCCGCTGGGCAAACTAAAAGTTAATATTTTTTTTATATAATTATAAGGGAATTTTGGGGAAATAAAATATTTTCCCAAAATGCTGTTGTAAAACGCTGCTACTTGCAGCGTTTTGCAACTTGGCGGTTTGGAGCGAAATCGCTGCTCCAAATCGCCATTAACCAAACAGCTTTTCAGCGTTTTGACTTTGGTCAAAACGCTGAAAATTGGCGGATCCGCTAAAAATTGGCGCATCCGCCAATAACCAAACATACCCAAAGTCTAACTGGCTTCGATCAAATGTGATCCCCTTGCTAGTTTTAAAATTGGATTTTCTCATACGAAAATCTTTATTGAAATGCGCAATTCAGATACCAGGCTTGGCTCACATTCAAAAACATAAAAAAAAATTTTGGCAGATTAATATTTATTATTTTTGTTTTTCCATAAGACATGCATTATTTCCATTCAGTGTTATATCATGGACTTTTGTGTACCATGATCCAAAAAGGGTACCGTTTCTTTAAGTAAACTAGTAAAGAAATGGTTGTCATCACATTTTATGGAGTTTCGTAAATGAAATTACAGTTCATTTCAAATGATACTACCTCACATTTGTTCTTATATTAGCACATAAAACTGTAGTTATATCAAAATGAAACTGTAGTTGTGTTGAAAGAGAAACTGCAGTGTATATAGAATGAAACTGAATAATAGTTTCACGTATTCGAGTGTATATTGTCCAATGAAACTATATTTATATCGAAATGATATTGTAGTTGTGTTGAAAGGAAATTGCAATGTATTATAAAAGAAATTGTAGTTGTGTTGAAAGGAAATTGCAGTGTATATAAAATGAAACTGAATAACAGTTTCACATATTTGAGTGTATAATGTCGAATAAAACTGTAGTTATATCGAAACTAAACTGTAGTTGTGTTGAAAGGAAACTGCAGTGTATATAAAATGAAACCGAATATGTTATACACACAGAGTTATTTTTTGCGGAACGGCGTGGAACGGGTGCCGTTTCTTTTCATTCATCAAAACGACGTCGTTTTGATGCATGGACTACCATGCATTGTGAATCGTGGTCCACCGTAAAATTTGTGTGAGACAAGATCACAGGCTGCTGACGAAGATCAACGATCAAGTCCGGTCCTATTATTTTATAGGTCAGAGCGTAGCAACAAAACATGCCATGAAATTACTCTGTAATATATATTTTATAATTAAAATTAAATTAAATAATGAAAAAATACTAGTGTTAAATAACTTGAGATAAAATTTACAAAGTTTTAACAATTTTAAATACAAAATGATAATCATGAGAGCAATTCTAGATGTTTTTTCAAGTCAAAAATAATCAATAATTGCATCAGTGTATTCATAAAAGAAGAATTATAATTTATAAAAATAAATAAACAATTTAAAACCATATAAACTTATAGACAATCACATTGATATTATAATAAATAATAAAGTAATTTTTAATAAAAATTTATAAAACAAAACTTACAAATAATAGTAGATCGAAGAGCATGAAATATTAATTAATTATTGAAAGTAATAAATCAAAACACTTTAAAACGTGATAAAATATATTTATAACAAAATATGAAACATAATTATTTTGATAAAGTAGTTCGAATAAATATTTTTTTCTTTTAATTAGATCAATTTCAAGTTTTTTTTTTAAATATTAATTTGAATACGATGTCACACTTTTTTTTTTAGAGATCTACTGACTCGGTTACAATGTAGTAGCTGTTCCTACCTCCACTGAGGCAGTGTACACCGGGTGCCGCTTGACCACAATGTCTTTGGCACATATATATAATTCATTATACTATAAAGTTCACAAAATAACATATGTTCTAAATATAAGTAGCAAATTACTTGAATAGAAATATATTCAAAATGTGATATGAATCACAAATCAATCTATATTATAAATCTCTCTATAATTATAGAAAGAAAAAAAAAAGTATCGCAAAGTTACAAATTAAATAAAAAAAATACAATTAAAAATAAAAATAAATTTTATAAGTTACAATTTTAATACTCCGTATTATATAATAATATCCCTAAATTTATTTTCTAAAGAGTAGGGGAGGAAAATATAATGTAATTGAGTATATACATAAGGGTTCAACCCAGTGACCTTTAACATAAGATCCACCCGGTTGCACCTCACATGGGAGGGGGTGTGTTCGAATCTCAGTGGAGGCAATATTGGTTCTTTATGCTTCATTTAGTTGAGAAAGTAGCTATAAACAAATACTACATTGTAACAGAATCAATAATGCTCCAAAAAAAAAAAAAAAAAAAAAACTTAAGGTCCACACCTTTCAACTAAGCTAACTCGTGCTTTAGCATCATAAATGTATATTAAATACTTATAAAGGAAAGTTAATTTGAAACTTGTTTTAATTGCATGTTGAGAGGTTATGGGTTCAAGCTTACCATATTGATTCTTTGTGTTTCAAATAGGTAGAGTTCGCGACCTGTCTCACGGGTTACTACCCATCCAATTTTATATAAACAATCAAAATTAATTTTAAAAAATAATAATTCCCCATACGTTCACATGTTCCATGCCCTAATAAACTTGATTAAAATACACAGTCATCCTCCTCATATAAACCAAAGCCATCCCATCACTGCAAACCTCACACCATTAAAGTAGAGCACAGATCAGAGTGGGGAAAACATGAAGTTCATCTTAATCGGCCTTGTCATCTTACAATGCACAATATCTATATACGCTGCGCACAGTCACAGCTTTTTGTACTACGCAGAACAAGTAGTGGAGGAAGAAGAATCTTTTGTGACTGCATTTGCAGAAGAAGATGCTGCAGATCTTAATTCCGATCTATTCTACTACTACGTTGAACAGGTATTTTCTCCAACAATTCTTTGAATGTTCCATCTTTAGCTTCAAATTTTCTCAATTTTCTTGGGCGAAAAAGAAAACACACGAGAGTGTGCATTAAGTAAATCTCGTCTTGTGATCCTAGTATTACAAAGAATTAAATCAGAGTAAGTTATTCATAACTAATCCGATCAGTTTAAACCAGAAAGGATGAGATCGAACTTATAATCTTGTAGTTACAAGTTTGCATCTTTAATTTGATTTAGTTAATGTTGTTGGTCAGTGGCCAGGATCCTCTTGCGACACGAAGAAAGGGTGTTGTTACCCAACCACAGGGAAACCTGCGACAAACTTCAGCATACATGGACTCTGGCCTACATTGTTGAATGGCACCTGGCCAGAGTACTGCAATCCCAATACTCTCCATGATGAGTCCAAGGTACTTACTACACCAAATTAAATTACTACCTGTCTCATTTCATGTATCCACAAAAATTGGTGTAAGACAGTCTCATAGATCTTTATCCGTGAGATGAGTCGAGTCAAGATGAAGAGTAATACTTGTGTGAAATCGTCTCATAGATCTTTGTATAATGATCGACCATGAAGCAAAGTGTAGATGTATGAATTTGATGGGAGTAGTTGAAATTAAATATAATGTTGTTGTTGTTGTAGATATCAGATTTGATTGAAAGATTGCAAAGTGAATGGCCAACAATATCGTGTCCATCCAGCAATGGTTCTAAGTTCTGGAAACATGAATGGGAAAAGCATGGAACATGCTCTATACTTGATCAATATGCATACTTTGAATCAACACTTAACATCAAGGACAGAGTCAATTTCCTTCAAGTGCTTGAGAATGCAGGTATCAAATATAATTGTTATATATGACCAACTAAATATCCTAAGTAAAGATTATTAATCTTAAATTAATTAAGGTTTCATAAGATCTTATAAATCTTAAATTAACTTGTTAGGAATAAAGCCAGACGGGAATGTTTACGAGGTAGGAGCGATCAAAGAAGCAATAAAGGCAGGAGTTGGTGTGAGCCCAGTGATAGAATGCAATGCAGATGCATCTAAGGTTTCCCAACTCTACCAGATATATATTTGTGTTCATCCTAATGGGAAAGACATAATTGAATGCCCAACAACTCTCAAGAGGAATTGCAACACTACTGTGGAATTCCCTCCCTTCTAGACCCCCCTTGCAATAACATGTCTCCTAGGTCACCACCAACTTGGAAAAATTCACCAAATAATTGCATCTACTTTAATTCGTGGTTTAAATTAAATTCGCATCCTTTTTAAGGGGTAGATTATTGTAATACCCGGTTATTTTCGCTAATATTATTTTGACAAGTTCCTAACTATATCCTAAACTACTTTGCAATTCGCACACACTTTTTTCGTGCATGAGAGAGAGCCTCTTAGGCTTCTTAGCTATACATTTCAAACTCTTTAAAAAGTTAAAATGTATTAATACTAGTGCAAACCCATATACTTTTCCAATGTGGGGACAAAGATTCCTGCAAAGCCTTTCAAAACTCCATTTTCTTAACATAATGATAACATACACTTTGAAAATAAATTTCTCATTCACCTATTATCTATTTTGTCGTTCTAAAATGATTGGCAATAGATGCAAGTTTATGTGTTCTCAAGTACAAAATACTATCAATTTCATGGAAATCTCATCTAACCCTAAAAAGATTGATTATGACAAGCAACAAGTAAAACAAGTATCGATTAAGATGAATAACAAGAATATATAATGTTGGTTTTATGACTTTTGAAAGTCAACGGCTGGCCAACACAACCATTAAAATAACAAGTATATCAGTATATGAGAATATAGAAAATATAGAGAATATGAGTATTGTATTGCTGAATATTGCTCTCTCTCTCTCCATGTACGTATAGGGTCTATTTGTACATATTTTGGGCCAGAAGCTCTACAAGGATTAGAAATCATATCCTATACTATCTCATATTAGAAGTCCTTGTTATATTGGGAATAAGGAGCTCAATCCTACTACATTATAAATAATAAGCCCAACTCTTATTACATTATGAATAATAAGTCTAATCCTTATTACATTATGAACACTTAGCCCAATTATTATTATATTATAAATAATAAGCCCAATACGACTAGGCCCAAGTTAGTCATTCCTTCTCGTGCCGGATCATTGGCCATGAGCCCTAGTACACCATCCATCATATAAAATGCGGAGGAGAATATAAAATTGGACTAGGTCAAGATAGCACGACCAAATCAAGATAACGATCGAGTAGTATTCATTTGATGACGGATGCTATGCATTAACCAAAAAGAAGCATTTTTTAAGATCATTTTACGCTCTTAGAACACACAAGGACATTCTCATGACGCATAAGTGTGTAAACTAGAGGCGGGTGAAGCAAGCATGGGGAAGAATCAAGTGATATATGGATGCAATCAGCCATCCCTAGGCATTAGTCAATTTGATCTCAAGTTTCAATTTATATAAACTATTATATCAGTGATCTTTATAGTAAAACAATGTAAGAGCCCACCACTTATGGGCTGATAACCTAATAAAGTAACAATTCATGAACAAGCTTTAGTGCTTAGCTTACACATATCAACAATGATTAAAAAAAAAAAAAAAAAAGCTTACACATATCAACTCATCATCACTTTATTTACACACCAAGTTTCAAGTTTTCATTCATAATTTTCATTTCTTCCAATCTAAGCCGCTCTTTAACCTGCAAAATATAACTTGTAGCCTTGAGATCCACATTCTTGTCACCATCGGGTCCATGGATATAGCCGTCTGAGCCAGAAAATGCCACCATTTTTCTTAATGATGATGATGATGATGAAGATGGTGGTGGTGGCTCAATCTTAGCATCTTGGCCAGGCTGAGAAGGAGAGAGTGGCTTGGAACCCTTATACAAAGACATAACAAAATTTGCAACCTCCATTGATATGATGATATGTTATCCAAAAGAAAAAGGAGTGAAAGAAAGCTAATTTAAATTATGCCAATTCCTTGGAAGCAGGTGAGCATTTTATAGGTAGGGATTGGAGTTCAATAAGTTAACTTTGCATACAAGAACATCAGTGAGCATCACCACTAATAATATTATATTGTATGGTTTCAGATAGAAATGAATCCTTTTTGGGTGGCTAGTGGTCCCTAGCTTGAAGGTATGATAAATTATGTTGTGGATACAACAATATTGAATTCCTTGTAACTTGGGAATTATTCCCTCATTTCTTTTTTGCTTTATCATTATATATATTTAATTAGAGATAGATTTTGAAGATTACTTTGGGAGAAGGCCTGTGTGAATGCATTATACATATTGGGAAATTTTATTTCCTTTGAAATCTGTTTGTAGCACATACTTAATTACAATATAATGACTCCACTCAAACTCAAAGATTTGGTGACACTGTTCCAAGATGTTGTTTTCTAAGGATGACGAATGACATGTCACCTTTTCGAAATAAATTTTTTAATATAATTGACCCTATTATATTGTACTATCAGCTCATTTATACTTTTTCAACCTGTTGAAACATAAAGAGTCAAGAAACTTGATCTCATGACCTCCCATATGGAAGAGTCACTACATATGCCATCTGAGCACAAGGTGCTTGGCATGTATTCAGTCTAATTAAGAAAGTCTGTCATTTATTTCCACAGAACATTTCACCAAATATTTAGGTGGTGATACATGACTAATACAGAATCAATCACTTAATTTGGTACAGATAAGAGCCTATTGACATAGTCTAACCACAAGATTTGGATGAATATATCATGTGAGAGTTTGTTTGGTGAGACAATAATCCATATGTCGTATTGTATTATATTCCGCAGCATATTCCATGGAGTGACCGACCATCCATTTTCATGTTGAAAATTTAATTTTGTCGGTTTGAATATCGACGCTAAGTTACGTTCCAATTTTTCCTTTAATTGTAATCTGAAACCACACATTTGCTATTGAGAAAAATGACACTATTATTTCTTCATGGATTATATACTTATAATTTTCTCTCTCTAAATTATTCATATGTCCACCTCAGCTCTCTCAATTATTTTAAAAGTGACAATTTCTCTAATTCTTTTATGTTAAATGGACATTTTTACTCTTAAAAATAAGAATAAAACATGTATTTTATTTTATTTTTATCCAACAAATTATTGCTTATATATGAAAATTAGAATAAATGCGAAAAATAGTACACATTATTTGTAAATATTATAATTATAATTTTAATTAAGTTAATACTATTATACTAGTACCATTAATATTATAATTATAATTATTAGCACTAATGAATTATTTGTGTTTAAATCTTAATTATGTCACTGGAATTAACTTAAAATTATAATTATGATATTTGCAAATGGTTATTGTTTTTTTTACACATTTGTTTTGATTCCCAATATAATCATCAATAATTTGTTATAGAAGATAAATAAATGAAATATATACTTGTTTTTTTAAGAGTAAAAATTTCATTTAACATAAAACGAGGGGAAATATAGTGACTATTTTTAAAATAATTGAGGGAGCTAATGTACATACATGAATAATTCAGGAAAAAACTTTTTTCTATAAGCATATAATTCATGGAGAAAAAGTGTAATTTTTCTTTTGCTATTTATAAAAGCTTCTAGAATCGGTTATGACTATCACTAAGCCTTTGTTTGGCATGCTTAACTGAAAAGTTAGTTGAATAAGGGACAAATCACCTTATTTTTCCACTTCCTACATCGAGGGAAAAATGGAATTGGAGCATTAAGGCTCCTAAATTACAACATGTTAAGAGCATAATGCAAGTGTAAAAATTTACAAACTTAAATTTGTCAAATTTCATCAATGCAAAAAATATTATAAAAAGTTACATTAAGATTAACCAGTAAATCTAATGATTAGAATATTTCGTACATCATATATGTAGGCTAGCAGATGATATATACATGTACACTCCCATCCCTTTTCAACTGGTGGTAGAGAGATGACTTGATGGTATGTAGCAGGGCTTTTATGAGAATATTAGTTAGCATGTGCTAAATTAGTAGATATAAAATGAATTTGGACATCCTTTTTAGATACAATGTCACAAACAAAATATCATCGATCTCTACATACATAGGATAAGCATCAAAGGTAGAGATAGAACAGTGATATGTAACTCCAAAATTATCATACCTCACAGTGATACATGTTAAAATATTATGTAGACTCATCTCATGTAAAAGAGAAACCAATCATATTACTTTAGTATTAATATCTTTCAGCGATTGAAATTGTAGTTTTTGATGAGTGTGACAAAACACAAAGAAGAGCGTACATGTGAGTTTGAAATTAATAGTGTCAATTCAATTAATTTAATATTATTAATAATATATACATATAAAAAAATATTCTCAACAATAAACTATTTAAAATGGTCACAAGCATCTTCCTTTTGCCTTAGAAATTAAAATAAATTCACATTTTCCGATCATTGATAAAAGTAAAAAAATTAGTTATATCATTGGGAGGGTTAGAGCAACCTCAATAGATTAGGTTTCTTCTCCGATTCGTTTGTGGATCCCAACATTCACTATCTCACTCATGGATAGATGTTTTTATAAAACAAAATAATAATAATAATAATAATAATAATAATAATATTATTATTATTATTTTAAAGTTTAAAACATTGGTTTTTCCCATTGGCAATGGCCATTAAAATGGTCAATTCAGAGTGGCCGCTCCCCAACAGGCGCGTAAAATATGTTCTCACCAGGCGATCCGCGAGAAGAAAATACGCGTCCTAAAAAACTTTTTATTTATTCTTTTTTTTTTTTTTTTTTCATGCAAGAACTTGTTTTGGCAGCAGAAAAAACCTCAAAAACACCCAACTTCCCAATTGTTTAAAAACCAGCTCAGGTTTTTTGCTTTTTTGCTTTTTTGTTTTTGTTTTTTGTTTTGTTTTGTTTTTTTTTTGTTTGTTTTTTTTTTTGTTGCTGCAAAAGCCCGTCAATGTGATATAAATTGAATTAAACACCACCTAAAAGTAACTAGAAAAGATTTTGTTGTCAATGAGAAATTCAGCTAGTGAAAATTGAGAATGTACAAGAATAAAAACGAGAAGGGTTTAAGTGTTGTCCAATAATCCAAACTCTGAAGAAACTCAATTGTTAGGATAGAGCTCATCTGTGCTGGGGAGCCATTTAGGCATCTCCTCCGGACTTCTCATCTTCTGGATCATATGGCAGCTCGTGCCGGGGCTTGTTGTACTTCTCCCGCAGCTGCTTGATTGGGATGAAATCACCCGCGCCATCCATCCCATAGAATAAGAACGAGGTATAGGGATGATCAAACCTCTTCTGTACAGACAGTCGGAAATAGTATATTCGGTCAGATACATAGCGAGTTCAAGTTTCTACTTTCTGCAGAAAATAGCATTACTTACTGTATCTTCCTCACTCGGGGCTTCTAAATTCTCTTCGGGCACTGAAAGATGAAAACACAACTCACGTGACCGGAGAAACATGCTTGGCAAACCATAAGACGTCAACAAAACAAATGTATGATGCCATTCTTTACACGCTCAAATCCTATAAACTAGTAGATCATAGATTAACCTTTTGTTTTTTTGAGTAATATTGACTCTGTTACATATAGTATCTATCTATATATACTTTCTCAACCTATTGAAGCTCACTGCCCACGAGTCAATATCTACCACACTGAGGCTCGAACCCATGACCTTTCATTTGGGAGAGTCACTTCATGCCACTTGACCACAAGGCCTTTGGCGCAGATTAACCTATTTAGGATGGAAGGTAGGATGCAAATCTTACCATATGTAACTAATAGATTTGGATCTGCACGGACATCAACTAGCACCTGCAAATAATAAAGCCAAGATTTATATATCATAGTGAAGGTCAGAAAACCCCACATTAAGGAGTTTCGGTTTATTGGATGGCAGCAAACAGGAGCTGGATATGAGATGAAGGGTAGAATAACACCACTCGTATTCGTGACAGTTCCTTCCCCCTGGGGAAGCCCAAAACAAAAGCAAAGGATCCACGTCCCTCATAATGAAATCTCAAATATTTTTCTGTTGTTACTAATATCACTATTTGGTTATTTTCCTCAAAGATGACTAAATTCATTGCGCATTGAGTTTTTCCTAAACTTCTAAGCATCTATTGTTGCTTAAACTAGACTGAAAGTAATGTGTCGTTTAACATGCATGCACTACCAAAGTAGCCAGTAATTGGCAGATGCCTTTGAAAGTGGTTCTCTGCACCAAAAATAAATACTCTGTACATAAGTACGCTCAAGAAAAACCTGATAAAATGGCTGATCAGGACCACGAGACAACTTTTCAATCTTGGCATTTTCCATCCATGAAGTCGATTCACAGCACACTGGATCCATCCCACATATTACACCACGATATCCTAGAGTCACAGTACCAGGTTTCAGTAGTATTATGTAAAACTAAGAGCAATGGAGACAGCTTCATATAAAGTTCAGCAACAGTAGATCAAGACAAGACAATGTAACTTGCTAATGGGTATATTTTGCAGAAAGAAGCAGTAATTCAACATCGGATCAAATTCCCTAAGCGGGGTCTCAGAGGCAACTGAATACATTTATATCATTAGACTAATAAATTCCATGCAAGCTATAGCTTAAGTGCTTAACAGCCACAGAAGGCATAGTATTCCACTCAGCAAGGTTCTAGGAAGCAGTATTGGTAGCCATAGCCAAGAGAACCCACAACATGCAGGCTTTCGGTGTCACTTATGTCATTTAAATGCACTTTCTGCACTTGGTTATGCTGATAAAGTGATAAGCAAACTTGTAAATCAACAATTAGTATATTCTGAATTTGACTATAGATGAGCACTTGCTTCAAGGAGGTTTCTGGTTAATATTCTATCGCATGTACTGATCAGAAATACATATATTTCATTATCTCAGACACGCTTGCACTAAACAGAATACCATGAAGTAATACACTTTTCTTGAAAGAATATAATCATTGCTTTTGACACAGAAAGTAAGAATGTGGAAACGCTAGTTAGAATTTCATACCAAAAACCTTGTGTTTCACTCTCTGACCCAAACGGAATGCATACTGAGCATTTTCATATGCTTGGGCTCTCACTGAGGCAGCCAGTGATTCTGCCTCAATTTTGGATATTTGATCTCGTATATCAGCTGCCAAACTATAGTTTTCACTCTCAACAGCACTCTGCAGGTCTGCACTGAAAGAAGAAAAATTAAACAAGTAGTGTTCAGAAAGAAGAAAAAGAAAAGCAGACTGGAGAAAAGGTAAAGAGACACTGTATACTCATAGTTCCTTGGAACATTACTATTCAGTAACAGTCAGAAGGAACAATGAAAAACAAAATTTGGTGGACATTCACCGCAGGCACAAGATGCTAATAGCCATATCTTGAACTTCACTCTTTGAGGCTGATCCTAGTTTAGACTCCTGCTGTTTTAAAACTTCTGATTCAACCTGCAAACATCAAATAATCATGTTGAAATGCTAATCAATACTCCACTTCCCTCAGTTCCAATCTAGACACCGACTCTGAAATAAAAACAAAAGAGAGCATAGTATTTCTGCAATTGCCAGTTCAGAGGTTCATTTTACAGCTATGAACAAGCTGAAATTCGGAGGGGGAAAAAAGAAGTCACAAAACATTCAAGCAATAATCTTCAACACTTGTACAAATATCATTAAATACTTAAAGAACTTTTACTAACCTCAGTTAGCTTATCCCTCAGTTGCTTTGCTATGTCATATTGTTCCAAATTCAAAGCATACTGCAACAAAATAACATAATGGAGCTCGTTACATTTCTTTCAACACACCAATTGCTACATGGCCTTTCTTAAATTATATAACAATAGGATCAGTTCGTGAAAACCAGTTTCAGACCTGAACTCGTGTTGCCAAATCCAGTTGGAAGAAGAACATCAATATATCCTCATTGGCACTCTCGCTACGCTCAATGCTGGCAGAGTCCTGATTGCCCCCTTTGAACAGCCATCCAGCTTCAACCCTCAAATTCCGTCCCCGTGCAATATCAATGTTTCTAACAAAGGAAATTCTTTTCCGATACTGATGCCAATCATACTGACTTTCCACACCAAACACTACCGACCCGCCCTTAAAACGCCCAAAATAACTCCTCAAACCACATGTAGCTCCACAAACACCACAATATCTAGAATTTGCCACAGTGATTGGAGATGCCCCTTGAACCATTTCTAGATGGTAAGAAACAGTCCCTTTCTCACACTCAACCTCAAATCTTTCTGCCAAAAGTACAACTCAATTACTAATCAGCTTCTCCTGAAATCTATGCAGGGAAAAAAATTAATTAAATTACCAACTATTCGTCAAGATTCTTGCAGGAAAACCCCATGAATAACGTAAAACTTGCATTATTTCAGCAACCAGGATTCGGGTCGTCTTTACAATCAGATTTTTAGGATAAATCATTTTAAAATTCTGAAATAATTCATTCACAAAAGCTTCGAGCATCAAATTAATTACTCCCATTAACCCTATAATACGCATTGACAAAGCATTGTATATAGACAAAACGAATACTTATCATTAAAAAGAAAATAGAAATCTCTAAAAACTAAGGATATCTTCAGCAAAATCAGAACGAAAGTGAGAATTAAATGGAAAAATTGAGCATTTGCATATCAAATTGCTGAGATGAGAGTGAACTCACTGGCATTAAGATCAGTGCAATGAGAGAGAACGGAGCTTGCTCAAGTTGTTCTCCGCGAGTAGTGAATTTTCAGAGGTTTTTCTAAAATTTTGAGAAAATTATCGAACTATACGTGGATTTCTCACAGTCATCCACTTTTTTATTTTATTTTTTATTTGAAAAAATATGATTATACAATTTTATTTTTTTAGTTATATTCTAATATCATTATACATTTATTTATACCCAATACTTATATCCCATCAACAATAATGTGTGTAATTCCATCCCTACAAATTTAGAATCAACTACAATACAAATTTACCTCTTCTAGCACTCTTGACCAAGAGTCTAGTGACGTATTAATCAAATGTAATCTGGAAAATTTAATATATCAAACCAAATAGAAAATAAAAAATTAAATAGTTGATACAATATCTCTATGAAAGAAAACTCTGCAATATAAATTTTAAAATAAAAATTAAAGGCTTTATGCTTTCAAAATATACCATTTTGACCAAAATGTGAGAATCTTGGAACTCGAGACTTCACCTTTTTAGAATGATAATTTGAGAGTAATAAAGGAGTAGACCTCAAAGGGGTGACCTGAGAACACAAGTGCATTTAGTCGTTATATATATATATATATATATATACCAAATCCTCATGTGTTCTCAGGTGACCACTCTGGGGTGAACCCCTTGTTACATTGATGTATCAAGCTCTTACTGAATGGAAAGATGAAGCTATGCCTATAATTTATTCTTTCATTATGCTTGTCAATTCTCATAGTCATATATATATATATATATATATATATACCCCACCCACACAATAATAGTCCAAGTAAACTGCTATGGTGCCACAGTGTTGTCATTCTATAACACCTCGGCCCCCATATGTTGTCATTTCTTGACATTATTATATAATGGAGTGATATAAACATTAAATATTTATTTATTTCTTTTTAAGCATTTATTGTGTGTAAACAAAAGAAAAATGAGTATCACTGCCCTGATATTAATGAATGGAATGGTTGAGTGAACGCCGGTGAATGACTAAGTTCAACATCTGGTGGCTAAGGGGATTAATGAATTGTTGAGCAGAGGCTTGAAGGACTAAGTTCATCACATTGGCTCTTAAAAATGTGACGATATAAAAAAATAAAATAAAATTGTGTCTTTGCTACAAGTTATACCTTTTTGGCGTAGTTGTAAGTGTTTGATCCGAACATAAACATTAGTACCAGTATTAGGTTACATTGTTGCTTGTCATAAATATTGTGCATATATTGATTATAGAATACTCATGATTTGTGAAGACCGAATTAAAGATGAATATAATATAATAATGTATTTGTCACATTGTATATATATATATAGTATTATTACAACATGCATATATGCATGCATGTAGAGTATATATACATCACAATATAGATAGATATTTTTTTTTTTGGGCATCAATATAGATAGATATATATACTTGTATGGTGTGTATAGATAGAGATATAGATGAGAGTATATATGTAGCTAGCAAATAAAACATGTTTGTTCAGGGAGCCTGCCAGTATATCTTAATTGGTTAGCCTTCTCCTTCACCTTCTGCTCTTCCCTTTTCATATTATCCTCCTCTTGAGCTTTTGCTTCTCCTGATATGCTTTCTATCCTTGCGATCTCTTCCTTGTAATGCTGCAAAGCTCTTGCCCTTTTCTCTTCCAATTCAGCCTGCACATCCACAATTTTTATTTGTTTCACATTTTTTTTTTTGAATACTACTAACTCTATTACAATACAGTATCTGTTCATAACTACTTTCTCAACCTATTGAAGCACAAGAGTCAATATTGCCTCTGAGGCTCGAACCCACCACCTCCCGTATAAAGGGAAGGGTTTCACATTTAATTTCTTAAACTTTAAATATATTATAATTAAACTACATACATAAATTATGCGGGGAGTTATTTTTAAATCAATTTTCATCAGTATATGAAATTTATATATTTTGAAATTACATTAGAAATAAAAAAATTAAATTTAAAAATACTAAAGAAAATAAACAAAGAAAGACTCGATTTGATTATAAAATATCACATGTAAAATGAGAGTGGTGAAATAATAAAAAAGCAATGCAAACCTCAATTCTTTCGTACTGCTGTTTTGCTTTGTTTTTCTTGTCAGCCTCCCATTCAGCAATTATGTTATTCAGCTTCTCAAACCTGAACCCTTTGTTATTAGCCCAAGGTGAAAATATATATATTTTAACTTAAAAAGTATATTTGAATATATATAGTAGGAAAAAGAAAAAAAAAAAAGTAGATTATATTTACCGCAATTTGACTTTTTCTAACTCTTGATGTTCCCAAGCATCTGCCCTTGGATCTACCAATACAGGTGGCATTGTAGGATCTGGAGCAGTTCGACGAGACGCAGAATATTGCCTTATAAATTGTCATTAATTAGTACAAATTAAAACAGAAGGGTATTCATTTTTTCTTTTTCATTCCAAAAAATAACAAAATTAAGAAATGAATCAGATCTTAATCTCGTAAAAATGAAGGAATTGCAATTTTCTATAACCAAACCAAGGAATTGGTGGGAGTGGAATTCTAATTTACTCCAACCAAACTGGCTGTTAGTAGGGATTTGCCTTATAGAAACATCAAATATGAACAGCAAATAAAAAATGGATAGCACGTAGTTACCTCATGTTTTATAGGCAATTGGCTAGCTTGGTGTTGGCTATTCTTGTTTTATGAACAGCAATGTATAGTAATAACAAAGAGTTTGTGATGGATTGATGGCTTATTTGAGGGAGATGCATAATATAGTTAAAGAGAGATACTTGTTGGGGGAAGAGGAACACAAGTAACGGATAAGATGTCTTTGCTTGCATGCAAGCTAAGGCCGGCCTGGTTTTGAATCTTTAAGAATTCAACCAAAGCATTCTTTTCTTCTTCTTCATGCCCACTTTTTCCCAAGGTTCTACTACGTGTTATGTCAATGGACTAGGTTTGATATCATAGAATTGGGGAATTGAATCATCTCCTTTTTATATAAGGCAAATTATTTTGTCGGCCTGGGCCCAACTTGCAAGGTGGATCCGAGTATAAAAATACACAATTTATATACTGAATGTTTACGATTTACATATTGAATGTTCACCCTGAATAGTACGTAAGCACAAAAACTAGGGTTTGTGGGTGTTGGATATGAAATTGGTTGATGTAGGGACTGCCGGGCTGGTTAGGGGATTACTTTAAGGGTGCGTTTGGTTCACACATGGGAATGAGAATCGGAATGGGTATCAAATACTTGGTAAGGGTAATGTTACCCTTACCAAGACTAATGTGTGGCATAATATCCTATTAAAAAAGGAAAAACTAAGGGTGTGTTTGGTTGGTGGGTTTAGGCATAAGGAATGAGTATAAAAGTGATTGCTAGTGTTTGGTTGATAAGTTTTGAGAATGCTACTATGTGTTTGGAATACCCTATTAATGAGAAAACTCATACCCTTATTAAATAAGGGTTTCATTTTCCTTCCTCATTTCTTCCCCAACTATTAATAAGCATTCACATTCCACCCAACTACCAAACATGTTAAATACTTTCACCAAAACCAAGTATTTGAAGCCACACATTAGTCTTAGGTGACGAGGAATGGATGTCACCACAAGATTTGAAGCTATCGAGTCTAGGAAGACAATCTCTCAACACACAAGAGAGACAAAAAATGTCTTAATATTTTTTCATTGAATCTTATCGCAAAATTCTACTCGCCAAGGTAGTGTTTTAGCCCCCTTTTAAGAATACTATTTACAAGCAATGAATGAGATTCATCTCCCCTAAACATGTAAGACAAAATAAAGTGTTCATATAGGCAACTCAGTTCGTTATAAGGTGAAGTTAAAAAAAAGACCATGGGTTGAGTTTTACTAGCGATGGTGTGGAACGCCTTCCAGATGCTCTGTCGGATTGGAAAATCAAGAAAACAAAAGTATTTTTTAAGTGAAAAGGCAAAATTTCTCGTCATGACACCCCTACAGGGATTGTAGATAAGTTAAATAGTTAATTTGATTAATTAATTTTTTGTAATAATTTAATAGTCTAAAATACTAATTTACCAAACATCTTTCTATAATCAATTACTGCTATCAACTAATCAAATTCAATAACTTAATCCTCGGAATGAATTTAGTAAATGAAAGATTATTGGCTGAAACCTTTCACTGAACTTTAAAAAGGGGAGTTGGGGGAGCTTTATAGTGAAACGAGGAAGGTTTTGTGAGGGGTAATGCCATTGTCAACAAGCACTGGGAGATGCCTTAAACTCCTGGAGAAATGCAAGAATCTGAAGCAACTAAGCCAAGCTCATGGCCAAGTGATCACATGTGGGCTTGAGAACAACACTTTTGCCCTCAGCAGGCTATTAGCCTTCTGCTCAGATCCCAATCTTGGAAACCCAACCTACGGATGGACAATCTACCAGAGAATTCAACAACCCACCATCTGCATTGTCAACACCATGATCAAAACTTTCTTGCTCAAGGGAGATCTGAGCAGAACTATAGAGACCTACAAACATATGCTCAAAACTGGGATGTGCCCAGATAATTACACACTTCCCTATCTGTTAAAAGCTTGTGGTAATATGAAAAGTTGTAATCTTGGGAGATCAATTCATGGGCAGTGCTTAAAACTTGGATTCTTGATGGATAGTTATGTGGGGAATAGCCTGATTGTAATGTACTCTAGTCTTGATAACATGGAATGTGCACAGTGTGTGTTTGATGAAATGCCTAGACATTGTGTGGTGGCTTGGACAGTTCTTATCTCTGGGTATTCAAGAAAGGGTGATGTTTTTGAAGCAAGGTCGGTTTTTGATGAGACCCCAGTGAAGGATAGGAGAGTATGGGGGTCTATGATATCTGGGTATGTACAGAACAATTGCTTTAAAGAAGGGTTGCAGCTGTTTAGGCTAATGCAGATGACTGGGGTTCAGCCTGATGAGGCAATTCTGGTCAGCATACTTTCAGCTTGTGCCCATCTGGGTTCACTGGATATAGGCAAATGGGTGCATAGATATGTGGAGAAGTTGGGAATGGCAATAAATGTGAGACTAGGCACTGCTCTTGTAGACATGTATGCGAAATGTGGGTGCTTGGGTTTAGCCCAGAAACTGTTCTATGAATTGCCCAAGAGAGATGTTATTTGTTGGAATGCCATGATTTCTGGATTTGCAATGAACGGGGATGGTAAAAACGCGGTGAGATTATTCCAAGAGATGCAAAATGCTGGGACTAGACCAGACGGTGTTACCTTCGTTTCTTTGTTCACTGCTTGTAGCTCTTCGGGAATGGCACACGAAGGTCTGAAGCTGCTGAGAATCATGTGCAACACATATAACATTCAGCCTAAAGGCGAGCACTATGGGTGCATAATAGACCTTTTTAGCCGGGAGGGTCTGGTTGAAGAGGCGAAAAATATAGTTCTGAGCATGCCAAACTCGGGTGCTTCTGCTGTGGCCTGGAGAGCATTGTTAAGTGCTTGTGCCAATCATGGGCAGGTTCGTTTGGCCGAGGTTGCTGCAGAGAGGATTGTGGGGTTGGAACAGCACAGCGGGGCGTATGTTTTGCTTTCTAACGTTTACGCTGCAGCAGGGAAGCACGAGGGCGCGAGAAGGATGAGGAAGATGATGAAGAAGCAGCATATAGACAAGACACCAGGCTGCAGTTCTGTGGAGATCAATGGTTGTGTTCATGAGTTTGTTGCTGGGGAGAAAACACACCCTCAGATGAATCAAGTTCATCAGCTTCTACTAATGTTCAATAGGCAGGTAGACACTCAGTTCTAAGTTCTAACTGTTAAGCTGTATTGTATTTTTCTTTTACTTCTTAAACCCCCGAACCCCTATCCAAGAATGTCGGAGGAGGTAAATCGCGAGTCATCCAATAAGTCTTCAGTTTCCACATTGATAATTATCCAAGAATGTCGGAGGAGATAATCGCGAATCATCCAATAAGTCTTCAATTTCCACATTGATAATTTATTGGAAAGTCCTATTGTTAGAGCAAGACTTCTAGGATGACCCTTAAACAGTTGAATTGAGCTAAGCCCCGCAGGGTTGTCTTGTATTTTTTATTTCCCAATTTTTTTTATTCTTTCTTTCTCTAATAAAAATAGAGAATTTCTTTAGTTTTTTTTAATACATAGGTTAAATGTAAGTTTTCTAGCATAAAGTAATCTTAAGCTCTTAGAATCCATGGCCCCAAGGACGCCTGAAGGAATTAAATTGTGAGTCACTCAATCAATCATCAGTTCCATCCGTGATCCCTACCTATACATTTTGCGCACAAAGAGTCTTCATCACTTCTAATCAACTTTTGATCCCTGCCTATACATTCCGCGCACAAAAGAGTCTTCATCACTTCTAATCAACTTTTTAGACTTTGGCTCTCCCAACGACCCCTATGTCTTCAGTAAAAATTGAACCCCACCCAACCCCTAGAACAAGATTTCGGGGTGACCCATCTTTAGTTAGTAAGGCAAATTACTGAGCAATGTAAAAAAATACAATATGCCTTGATTTCATTAAAAGACATACTACAGTGTGAGTGTTTGCTCTCTCAAAGCTTAGACATTGTAGAATGCTTCTCAAGAAGAAGAAAAAAAAAACCTAGAAACTATGAAGAATAAGCACTCAGATTGCACCAGCATTGGCTGTGGACAAAGCTAGGAACTAATATTGGCAAAATAAGTAAGAAATAGGCATGCTTGTCTCCTAAAATAGGAATTCTGAGTCAGAAAGTTCTAGAACTTTGTGCACACCAATGGGATTTACGCCAGGCCGGAACGAGTTTCCTTCTATGTACCTGCAAAACGCATACAGCTTCCTAGCTTAGACGCGATTCCAAAATGTGAAGCTGAAATAAAATCAGTTAAAGTCGGGACTTACAGTTCTTTCAAGAAAGGGTGTTTATAGAAGGCATCAGGAATCCTTCCAGTAAATTGATTGTGGTCCAGATACCTGAATAAGACACCACACATCTCTCAAAGAATAAAATAGGCAATAATTAAAAAAAAAAAAAGTTACAAAATAGAAAAGACAATAATTTTATTGTCATTCTTTGCCAAAGAGACAGACTATATGTGTTGTTTAAGGAATTTTTTTGGCTCATATTTTGTCCAAATAGTCGTCCGTTTTATATTTTGACAAAGTATAATCCTTCACACAACACATCCTTGAAAGTATTCATAAGGGCTTCAGATTCAGATCACAAACCGATTAAAGTAAAGAAAATTGATCGGAAAACTTACAAATAAGTTAGCTTGGGAATATGACCAAGGCTGGGTGGTACAACTCCAGTCATCCTGTTGTATGATAGATGCCTATTTTCACACACGAAAATCAAATTCAGATAATAAAACAAACACCATCCAGAATATTAGCATCTTAAATCATAATATGATTGAAAAAACTTGTAACTCAAATTTTTTTATTTTTTATTTTTTGTTAACCATGAGGTGTTCTGAGTAGGCCCTAACTATAGGAAGCACTTTTAAGCCTGTACCATACTCAGACTAATCCCAATTCGCACTGGGCTGGCCCAATTAAGGGGCAAAGTCCTGGGTATATTGGTTTTTCCATACGAGAGGGGGTTTTGAACTCCAGACCTATCTTAAGGGATGAACTCACAGCCACTCACGCCAACCAAGCTAGTTTGAAGACAATTGATTTTGCATAAGCATAAGATACTTACACAATCTCCAAGTTAGTCAAATTTGCAAGTTGTGCAGGAAGACCTCCAGTAAGATAATTATTGTTCAAATAACTGCAATGGTTGTAAAAAGGTATTATCTTGGTCAGCAAAAATGGGTAATTCAGTCACAAATAGTATTAAATAATTTGAAACTTGCAACTCGAATCAACTTACAGGTTGCGAAGGGCAGGAAAGCATCCTTCAATGCGTATGAGTTCCCTAATTGTACCAACCAGACGATTGTTACCAACATCCCTGAAAAATGGATTGGATAACGGTTGGAAAATCAACACCATGCAAGAGCACTGGACGCGCTAAAAATAACAAAAGGAAGTTGATATAGCATCTTACAAATGCCTAAGATTTTGTAAAGTGCCAAGCTCGGGCGGGACTCGTCCAACAAAATGGTTTTCATGAAGATGAAGATAGCGGAGCTCAGGAAGATTAGCAAGCTCCTTGGGGATCTCGCCCTTAAAATTATTGAAACTCAGGTATCTGAACAAGTTCCAAAACACAGTCAGTGATTTGCACGAGGAACAAAACTAGAAAGAAATTTTTGTAGCATCAAATAGCCTCGGAACAAGAAGCAAATATAGCTTACAGATGTGTTAGCTTCTTCAGTTCGCCTATTTCGGGAGGAATGACATCTTGCAGCTTATTCCACCTTAAATTCCTAGGAGAATCCAAAATAAAAATATGAGAATTTAAAGCAGTAGGGAAAATTCAAAAAAATGCACAAACAACCACCAAATCGAGAGATTTTAACAAGATACAAGTAACAGACAGTACAATATTTTAAGACGCCTCAAACGCCCAATTTGAGGAGGAATTGGACCAGTCAACTTGTTATTGTGCAGATCCCTGCCATATGAAAAGACAATGGAGCTTTAGTGAAATATAAAACACACGAATAGTGTATAAAAAACAAATTCAACCAACTATTGCCCATTTGCCCTCAATATGGTATTCATGTTCAGTTTCTAGAATATAACTTAAGTGAAAGGTTGAAAATAAGGACTTGTGACAGGAGAGATGCAAACAATCAATTCAAATCTCCCATCAGAATTGAAAGTAAAATTTAAGAAGTACAAAAAGCTATTCAAATGGGAAGTTAGCATTAACCCAATGAAAGAATCTTACAGCCTAGTAAGATCCAACAAGTTCGTCACAGCAGTAGGAAAAGGGCCAACAATTGAAACAGCATAGACTTCCCTGCAAGTTGTAAAAAGAAGGAAAGTAATGACGATCTGGAGCATAGCCACAGGAATAAATTGTGTTGCCGTGAAAAAAAATATCCAAGATAAATAAATAGTGGCACAACTTACAATTCAGTCACTACTCGATAATCGCCCTCAGTAGAGCATGTGACCCCGGTCCATGGCGGTAAGTCACCATCTCCACACGGATCATCTCCAACCCAAGCATATACCACCCTCCATCCAAGAGATGCCTTAATTTCATTCAAAGCTTTCACTACACTCACCAACCAAGTAAGATTAGTCAAAAATACCAAAGTTATTACCTTTTCATCTTTTTTGAGCCTAATGAACACTTTTCAGTTTTCACCACAAACATTAAGATATGCAAAGCACATAGATGTGCATTGAAGCACAACTTCACCAATGAGCAAATGATCCATTCCCATTTCTTATAACATCAATTAAACAATAAAAATTATGTAGCATTCTAGGCATAACTGGATCTCAGATTTTCAATTCAAATTAAAGAATTACATTATTTTACAGCATATCCACTAAATACTCTGACCAAACATTTACTCCTTAAGTTTTGTGCTAAACCTAGCCATAATCCCCATCATGTATCCAGGCTATAAGTAAATAACAACCCTTATTGTTAGATCACAGATGCATAAGACTATTATGGGCAATTAGCATCAAAATCCTCTAAACACTAAGCTAAAAAATTACTTTAAACAATAAAACAAAAATAAACCAAGTAACTAAAGACAAAAACTTTAAAATTCAAGACCCACTAAAATATGAGTAAAAATCTAAAAATGCAATGATTTTCACTTGTTTTAGCTAATTTCTTGCTTAAAATTACATATTTTCAGAGGGCATCAGAAACGGATCGAGGTAAGGGGCATAGAGGAGGTGCGAAATTACCATCACGCTTGAGGGTTTTACAGTGAACGGCGACGCTTAGGAGGAGAAATAGCGAGAAGACTAAGAGATTGGTTGAACCACGACCCGTCATTAGAGCGCCCACTACCAACTTTCACTAAGTCGACCTCTCCGTGTTAAATCAATCAATCTTCTGATATTCACAGTGTAGAACACGGAAATTTTGAGATCTTCAAGTGACCAAGAATGAGATCTATGTTTGAACGTGTGAAGTTGAACCTTTTTCTTCACTCTGTGAAGGAGACGAGCAAAAATGGCCCGCCAGCGTCGGTGGAGTCTCTCTCTCTCTCTCTTAAAATAATTATTTTTTTGGAAAATTTGTGTTTTTTCTTTTCCAACTTATATGATATTATGATCCATAAGTTGGGCTAATTTTAAACCTACGTGATCTCGCCTCTAGAGCTTTTGCAGATGTAAATTATAAATTGTGCAATCAGCTACTGGTTAAATCCTAATTTTCATGTGTGCATAAGGAATCAAATTCAAACTTTTTAGTATTCTTGGGTCATTTTTTTCATACATATTTTCAGTTTGATTCGGACCTCCACATTGTCGCTTCCCGTCATGACCTTTAAGTCAGGTCATTTTTCTCTTAAAAGTTTGTGTGTTTTTATAGTACCATAATCTTACCGAAGGGCGCCAGAGGAGATAAATCACGAGTTTCTCAGCTAGTCTTAGTTCTACTCTTGCTTGTACACTCAGCTCTGCACATAATGAGTCTTTATCACCTCTAAGCGAATTTTGTGTTTTTAGTTCTAAGTTATATGAGGGGTAAAACCCAATTTAGGGTTCCAAATATTGTAGAATATCTTATATCCTTTGTATTCTAGGTTAAGGTGCGATGCACAATATCTTTAACACTGGTCTTATAGAGAATTCGATCACAATGAAAGTTGGGTCGCCATTCTAAAGCCTCATCTCGCAACTCCTTTATTCCTCTATGAATTTTAGGGACTAGATTGCTTGGGCTTTGTTGAGAGGATTGATATATCACGACAGTGAGACAATCCTCGCCATTCAATTCGGTCTTGCATAGATCACGAAAGTGGCATATTAGCCCCCGAATTAGCGATTGGTAATCTCCGAACTCAACATTGAGTTTATCTCTCCTTAATCATAGGTCATGGCATGTGAATCATGTGGTACCTCATTCCAAGTCCTTTTTTTGTTATTTTAATTTGCATATTTATTTATGTTGATTGATATCCTCAAATTATTGCTTAGCTTCCGTCGATTTTTCTATCCTTGTGTCTAGATTCTTTTCATGATCATGTCTAAACGCCATCCCAATAAACTATAAAAATAAAATTCTTTGTTTGATTTTCACCCGGATCAATGCTCCAAAGATAACTTTCCTTTCATTGAATTTGAGAACATCTTTGAGACAATAATTTTTGATCAAATTTTCTAAGGAGATTCGTATAAGAGAGAGCCAAATATGAAAGAGAGCTCCATAAAAAGTCCTAAAGACATTTTTACAAAAATTAATCATTTTTTCTTGCCAAAGACTTTGTGGTCAAGTGGCATCCGGTGTCCCAACATGGATGATGGAAGTGGGTTTGAGCTTCAGTGACTACATTGTAATAGAGTCAATCGTACTAAAAAAAACATTTTCTCTTCAATTAAAATGTAAATTTTGAAAAGTGACTCCTAAATCTAGTATTCTAGTATATATCTCAAGATGGTTTTATCAGTAACTTGAAACAATTTCCATTACCATAAATAATTATGTGCTTTAAAGTTATAAATTTTCTTTTTGAATTGATCTAGTTTTTTAAAATAATTTTCACATTAATCTTTTTCAATATAGTCATCATTATTGTGTTGCAAAAATAGATACTCCCTCCGTCCCATTTTATCTGTCTTACTTTCCTTTTTAATCCGTCCCAAAATATTGTCCACTTTCTAAAAATAAACATCATTATATTCTTACTATTCCCACTTTGCCCCTTTGCAAGTACTCCGTATTTATTAGTGGGTTATACTATCAAATCAAATATATATATATTCACGAATCACGAAGTGCTGTGTTTATCTTCCTCCTCCCATCTCTTTACCCATTTTTAATCTTCTTATCTTTTCTTCATTATTCTCCCCCCTCTCTCTATTTTTTTTTCTATACTGACTTGCAAAGAAAATTTGTTCACTATACTTGACGACGCAAGCAGCAATCCGGCCGTATTCTTGTATTTTCAGTTCCCAGTCTGTTTGTTTTTTTTAAAACCTTTTTTCCCAAAATAAAAAAAAAAATAAAGTTGCGAGTTCATTTTCGGATTTTTTTAAAGATAGTGCAGTAAATTAAGTTCTTAGTAGGAACGTTCTTCGGTTCAATATGGGAGACGAATTCTTCGGCCGACGGAACTTCGTTGAATGTTTGAATGCGAAGAGATTATCCACTTCCATGTCTCGCGGACCTCTACAGTTTCCAGTTTGCTTATTCTTGTATATATAGAATACCAGTATTTTATGTGAAGATAAATAAATTGTTTATTGAAGAAAGATTAACAGAGGTGAAGAAATGTAGAGATGAGATAAAGAAATTCTTTACTGGAGGAAGATGAAGAAATGCATAGAATGAGATGGGAAATTGCAAAGTTGTCAGGGCGTTTGAGGGTAAAAACGTAAAGAGGGAGAGTTTCTTTTAACTGNATGGCATGTGAATCATGTGGTACCTCATTCCAAGTCCTTTTTTTGTTATTTTAATTTGCATATTTATTTATGTTGATTGATATCCTCAAATTATTGCTTAGCTTCCGTCGATTTTTCTATCCTTGTGTCTAGATTCTTTTCATGATCATGTCTAAACGCCATCCCAATAAACTATAAAAATAAAATTCTTTGTTTGATTTTCACCCGGATCAATGCTCCAAAGATAACTTTCCTTTCATTGAATTTGAGAACATCTTTGAGACAATAATTTTTGATCAAATTTTCTAAGGAGATTCGTATAAGAGAGAGCCAAATATGAAAGAGAGCTCCATAAAAAGTCCTAAAGACATTTTTACAAAAATTAATCATTTTTTCTTGCCAAAGACTTTGTGGTCAAGTGGCATCCGGTGTCCCAACATGGATGATGGAAGTGGGTTTGAGCTTCAGTGACTACATTGTAATAGAGTCAATCGTACTAAAAAAAACATTTTCTCTTCAATTAAAATGTAAATTTTGAAAAGTGACTCCTAAATCTAGTATTCTAGTATATATCTCAAGATGGTTTTATCAGTAACTTGAAACAATTTCCATTACCATAAATAATTATGTGCTTTAAAGTTATAAATTTTCTTTTTGAATTGATCTAGTTTTTTAAAATAATTTTCACATTAATCTTTTTCAATATAGTCATCATTATTGTGTTGCAAAAATAGATACTCCCTCCGTCCCATTTTATCTGTCTTACTTTCCTTTTTAATCCGTCCCAAAATATTGTCCACTTTCTAAAAATAAACATCATTATATTCTTACTATTCCCACTTTGCCCCTTTGCAAGTACTCCGTATTTATTAGTGGGTTATACTATCAAATCAAATATATATATATTCACGAATCACGAAGTGCTGTGTTTATCTTCCTCCTCCCATCTCTTTACCCATTTTTAATCTTCTTATCTTTTCTTCATTATTCTCCCCCCTCTCTCTATTTTTTTTTCTATACTGACTTGCAAAGAAAATTTGTTCACTATACTTGACGACGCAAGCAGCAATCCGGCCGTATTCTTGTATTTTCAGTTCCCAGTCTGTTTGTTTTTTTTAAAACCTTTTTTCCCAAAATAAAAAAAAAAATAAAGTTGCGAGTTCATTTTCGGATTTTTTTAAAGATAGTGCAGTAAATTAAGTTCTTAGTAGGAACGTTCTTCGGTTCAATATGGGAGACGAATTCTTCGGCCGACGGAACTTCGTTGAATGTTTGAATGCGAAGAGATTATCCACTTCCATGTCTCGCGGACCTCTACAGTTTCCAGTTTGCTTATTCTTGTATATATAGAATACCAGTATTTTATGTGAAGATAAATAAATTGTTTATTGAAGAAAGATTAACAGAGGTGAAGAAATGTAGAGATGAGATAAAGAAATTCTTTACTGGAGGAAGATGAAGAAATGCATAGAATGAGATGGGAAATTGCAAAGTTGTCAGGGCGTTTGAGGGTAAAAACATGGGAAATTGCAAAGTTGTCAGGGCGTTTGAGGGTAAAAACGTAAAGAGGGAGAGTTTCTTTTAACTGTTTGAGGGTAAAAACGTAAAGAGGGAGAGTTTCTTTTAACTGCCTTAAAATGCGTGCCAAAAGTAACTAAGACACATAATTCGGGACTGAGGGAGTATTAATCATTGTGGCAAGATGCATAGTATCGCTAGTATAACTAATAATATATAGTTTTAACATTTTACAATCACAAGCCTTAATTAAAATCAAACATTATTTTTTTAGTCTCATCAAATCAAGAAATCATTGAAATGGATGCAAATATGCATATAAACATATATGGTGCTTTGAATATCAACTTTTCCCTATAAACATAAATATCTCCCATCCAACATAAAGGATGGCCAGAGTTTGATTCACTACGTACTAGCCTCTTTATTACTCAATGCTTTAAATTAATATCTTGTAAAGTTGATACGATGGTGGTTCGTCAGGGTTTGAGCCCTTCGGAACCAACCTCTTCATTGCTGCATTTCCCATATTAAAATTATGTTGAAATTGATGATGGTGGTTGACCAGGATTTGGACCTATAGGAACCAATCTTTTCATTGCATCATATCTCATATCAAAATTATATGTTGAAATTGATGATGGTGGTTGGCCAGGATTTGGACCCGTAGGAACCAACCTCTTCATCACAACAATTGATGATGGTGGTTGACCAGGATTTGGACCTGTAGGAACCAATCTCTTCATTGCATCATATCTCATATCAAAATTATATGTTGAAATTGATGATGGTGGTTGGCCAGGATTTGGACCCATAGGAACCAACCTCTTCATCGCACCATATTTCATATCAAAATCATCTGTTGAAATTGATGACGGTGGTTGACCAGGATTTGGACCCGTAGGAACCAACCTCTTCATCGTAACAATAGATGATGGTGGTTGACCAGTATTTGGACCCGTGGGAACCAACCTCTTCATCGGTCCATATCTCATATCAAAATCATCCGTTGAAATTGATGATGGTGGTTGGCCAGGATTTGGACCAGTGGGAACCAACCTCTTCATCCCTCCATATCTCATGTCAAAATAACCTATTGAAATTGATGATGGCGAGTGGTCAGAATTGGGACCACTAGGTACTAGCCTCTTCAGTGCCCCATATTTTGAATCAATATCCCTTGTCGAAGTTGATGATGGAGGACGATTGGGTTTTGGACTCCTAGGAGCAGGTCCTACCCTCTTCACCATCCTATATCTCCCATCAATATTCTCTAACGAAGTTGATGATGGAGGGCGATTGGGTTTTGGACTCCTAGGAGCAGGTCCTACCCTCTTCACCATTCCATATCCCCTATCAATATTCTCTGACGAAATCAATGATCGTTGGAATGACAAGCAATGGTGGATTCTCTTGAGTTGATAACATATAATAATATCAGAGTCTTGATTCTTATGTGGATTATCATTTGTAGGTGATGATGAAATAAGTACAAGTAAGAGAGAGAATGTAGACAAATGGAGTTGATATTCAAACTTCATTCTTGAAGACCAAGAGGTAGATATTTTAATGGTGGGTTTTCGAAAATATAACAAAAAGGTTTTAGCTTTGCTGTGGTAGTTACAAGCACCAAAAAGTGCCCTATATATACACTCACTTGAATGGGCATTGAAATGCGTAGATATTTGTTTTTATGAATTTGATAAGATTTATTTACTTTCTTGAGTAGTATAGCAGGTACAATTAATCCATATCAATGGAATTGAATGATTAAAGATCAAA
Source organism: Ipomoea triloba (assembly GCF_003576645.1). Taxonomy (NCBI): domain Eukaryota; kingdom Viridiplantae; phylum Streptophyta; class Magnoliopsida; order Solanales; family Convolvulaceae; genus Ipomoea; species Ipomoea triloba. Next base: position 2,885,965 of record NC_044929.1, read on the forward strand.
TAATAAATCGTAACTATATATGATTCTTAAATGGCTGCCACAGCATCCTTTTTAGAAAATCCCAATAAAAAAAATGTATCTCAATCAATTTCCTGGATTTTCATTATTTCATTATTTAAAAATTTTCTATTTTGTACATAAATTTCCATTTTGTTCAGATATGGCAAATTATGCTGTGGACCCAGGTCCACCTTGCAAGGTGGACTTGGGTTCAAAACTACGTCGTTTTTATCTCTTTTTTTTTTTTTTTTTTTTTTAAATTAGTAAACATATTGCTGAATATAGAGTTGTCCAAAAATGTGTGAATGTAGAGGTTTCAAAGTGTGAATGTAGAGTATAGGAATCGTGAATGTACAGTTATGATTGTGTGAATGTAGAGTTGCCCAGAAATGTGTGAATGTGAAGGTTTCAAATTGTGAATATAGAGTATAGAAATCGTGAATGTAGAGTTATGCATGTGTGAATCTGTAATAGAGTTAAGAAGTTCTAGCAACTTGTAGCCCTGTAATGTGTGAATGTGAAGTTTTCAAGTTGTGAATATGGAGTATAGGACCTGTGAATATAGAGTTTTGAATGTGTGAATGCATAACAGTGTTAATATAGTTACTAAACATATAATCTTGTAATGTGTGAATGTGGAGTTTACAAAGTGTGAATGTAGAGTATCATATAATCATGTAATGTGTGAATGTAGAGTTTACAAAGTGTGAATGTAGAGTATAGTGTATGTGAATGTGGAGTTTACAAAGTGTGAATATAGAGTATAGTGTATGTGAATGTAGACCCAGGTCCACCTTGCACGGCATAACAATCCTTCAGATATCTCTCCTTTTTCTTTTTTTCTTTTCCAAAATTCTCCATTTTCAGCATTTTCCATTTTTCGTTTATTAAAAAGTTTGTTATTTTCACTCTTTAGTCATTAATGGGTTGGGTCCATTATTAATTTAAATATTTCATTATTCTACATTCTTTTCTGAAATTTATTTCTTTTTTCAATTTTCTTTATTTCAGAATATTACTTCCTGTTTTAAATTTATTTGATTCCGAAAAAAATTAATATATAATTCTTATACACAACTCATTTAATAAAAGGTATATATATATAAATTGGGTAACACTTGTGTGTGACTGTCTCACGGGTCTCAGTCCGTTAGACGGGTCGGATCATTATTTAATGGGTCAAATCTTTGATTAATGGGTCGAGTCTTTGACTTCATTAATCAAAATTCTGACCCGTCTCACGGATTGAGACTCGTGAGATGGTCTTACACAAGTTTTTGCCATATAAATTAGTGTTATCAACATTTTACAGAGAAACAAGAAAAAAAGTGTTATCCATTTTTTAAAGAAGTGTTGATAGTAAACCAAACTTTTCTTTGGGTGATTTTTCTTAACGTATATATTTAAAAAGGGAACTTGTATTTTTGTCCTTCAATTATATCCGTTGTACAGACTCAATCCTTGAGTATCGTGTATATATATATATATATATATATATATATATATATATATATGTATATAAACAGGTCAGGCCTTTGCATATTGGTTTGGGCCTATTTAAGTAATAGGCTTAGGCTTGACATTTTTACTAAACAAGCCAGGCTATAGGCCGCTATGGAGGGGTCTGGCATATTCTCACCCCTAATTTACAGCGGTGCACACGACCGCCTACCCATCCTGGCGAAACTACCCACCAGACGCTCAGTCAGTAGAAAAAGAAAAAAAAAACATTGTCACCTACGTTACCTATCTCCATTGTTGCACTCTTCCAGGGTGTATGACGGTTTGTGAATACTGCCATCCTGGATGCAATCCTACCATAATTAGAACTTCTACAAACATGAAAAATATATTGAATCAATTTTAATACAATTAAAATTCCTTTCCCAGTTTCTTGGGTGCCCCCTTCCATTAGATCCAAACAATGAACATTATATTTTGAAAAATGACTCTTAAATCTAGTGTATATCTCAAGAGGGTTTTATCAGTAACTTGAAACAATTTCCATTACCATAAATAATTATGTGCTTTGAAGTTATAAATTTTCTTTTTGAATTGATCTAGTTTTTTAAAATTATTTTCGCATTAATCTTTTTCAATATAGTCATCATTATTGTGTTGCAAAAATAGATATTAATCATTGTGGCAAGATGCATAGTTTCGCAATAACTAATAATAGTTTTAACATTTTACAATCAAAAGCTTTAATTAAAATCAAACATTATTATTAGTCTCATCAAATCAATAAATCGTTGAAATGGATGCAAATATGCATCTAAACATATATATTGCTTTGAATATCAACATTTCCCTTTAAACATAAATATCTCCCATCCAACATAAAAGATGTTCAGAATTTGATTCACTACGTACTAGCCTCTTTACTACTCAATGCTTTAAATTAATATCCTGTAATAAAGTTGATATGATATATGGTGGCTCGTCAGGGTTTGGGCCCTTCGAAACCAACCTCTTCATTGTTGCATTTTCATTGCTGCATTTCCCATATTAGAATAATGTTGAAAGTGATGATGGTGGTTGACCAGGATTTGGACCTGTAGGAACCAATCTCTTCATCACTCCAATTGATGATAGTGGTTGGCCAGGATTTGGACCCGTAGGAACTAACCTCTTCATCACTCTATAACTCATATCAAAATCATCTGTTGAAATTGATGACGGCGGTTAACCAGGATTTGGACCCGTAGGAACCAACCTCTTCATCGCTCCAATTGATGATGGTGGTTGACCAGGATTTGGACCCGTAGGAACTAACCTCTTCATCGCTCCATATCTCATATCAAAATCATCTGTTGAAATTGATGATGGTGGTGGGGAATTGTTGCCAGGATTTGGACCCTCAGGAACCAACCTCTTCATCACTCCATATCTCATATCAAAATCATCTGTTGAAATTGATGAAATAAGTACAAATAGGAGAGAGAATGCAAACAAATGAAGTTGATATTCAGACTTCATTCTTGAAAACCAAGAGATAGATATTTTCATCCTAAATTTTTGAAAATATAACAAAAAATATTTTAGATCTTGTAGTTTTAAGCAACAAAATGGTCTCCTATATATATACACCCACTTGAATCGTATTGGCATGAATATGTAGTAATTTTATGAATTTGGTAATAATATTTTTTTACTTTATTGAGTAGAGCTGTTTATAGTAAGTAACTTGAATCGTATTGACAAGAATATATAGTAGCTTTATGAATTTAGTAAGATTTATTTACTTTATTGAGTAGAGTTGTCTAAGTAACTTGAATCGTATTGACATGAATATATGATAATTTTATGAATTTAGTAAGGTTTATTTACTTTATTGAGTAGAGTTGTCTATAGTAAGTAACTGGAATGGTATTAACATGAATATATAGTGATTTTATGAGTTTGGTAATATTTATTTACTTTATTGAGTAAGCTGTCCATAGTAAGTATAATCAATATTAATGAAAATGACAAATTCAAATCAAATAATAAATATTACTATATATATGAATCTAAGACCACGTTTCGCACAACATCCTTTTAGAATATATACCAATCATAAATATATTTCGATCACCATCGTCCAACGTAGAAGTTATTTTAAGAGAATATGAATATTATTTCATTAAGAATTTAATAAACAATGAATAGAGTACAAGTTCAATTCCATTGTTTAATTTACTAAAGGATATATGCTTCAAAAATTGTATTCTACATTTGATTTTTTTTAAAATAAAAATCATGGAATAACATTACAAGTTATACTAAAATAGTTTACATATGCGGATAAATAATAATAATAATAATAATTATTATTATTATTATTATTATTATTGTTATTATTGTTAGTGGTGTTGTTTTTAAAAGTTAGCCTGGTGCCAATTTTATGTGATTGTAAGCTCAGAACAATATAGAAAGGAAAAGGAAGAAGAATAAGATGAAGTCAAGAATTCAAGAATCGCCCTTTCATAATATAGGATAATGGCCATAACCCATATTTACAAGCATGGTTGCAGTAGGCACTAGGCGCTAGTCGGACGGTAGATTAGCGCCTAGCGCCTAAGCGGTGCCTAGGCGATACCTAGGCGGCGATCTATAAAAACAAAAAAATAATGCATATGTGTGGGTGTATGCCATATTATATATATATATATATATATATATATATATATATATATATATATATATATATTACTTCTCTTATTTATATAAATAAATAAATTTAAATATATATAAATATAATAAAAATTTTAACAAGGTCGATTCGCCCAAGTTAACTCGGCCGCCTTACCTAGGCGGACGCCTAGGGAGCAATTTGTCTCTGTCTAGGGGCGCTTAGCGCCTAGGCGGTGCATAGGCAGCCTACGGCGGGGACTTTTGCAACAATGTTTACAAGAACAACACAACAATTATTATTATTACTAATTTTACATGCACATTGCACGAATGGGTTAATGCACAATGTTTATATTTAAATAAATATTTAAAAGTATATTAATATAAGACTATATTGGAGAAGTTTATACATATGTAATTGAATGTCGAATTTGTTTATTTAAATATGTAACTCAAAGTATATGAATCCAAGATAATATAAGAAAATCATTATAATTGTAACTAAAATAAATGTTTGCAACTTTGTAAAATCGATAGTCTAAATAAATACTACTTTTGGTTTCAATTTTTCTAATAAGTATTTTTAATTCTCTTTGGATCGAAGTAACATTGCCATTGTCTTCATCTTCACTATTTGTCGTTTCCTTTTTGTTGGTAGTGTGTTATTTGGAATTGAGTTACTGTTGGTAGCATAGATGACAATGCCACATGCTCAACTTCGGCTTCCACCTCCGGCCTCCGGCCGAAGCTCTAATGGAGCTTTGAGCTGGCGGTTTTGGTCACCTTCTATGTTTGCTCTTGCTCTTCTTCCGCCCCAACCACCATCGCAGTTCCGTCCGCCTCCGACCACCGCCACATATCTTCTTCTTTTGTTTTCTCTCCCTTTGATTAAAATAATAGTAGGTAGGTATTGGGTTTGTGTTGGTAGTCTTGAACTCCCAACCCTACTTTGACTTTACCCACTTTTTATTTTCTCTATTATTGTGTTTTCCTCTCGTTAGTTTCACGAGCTTTTTTCCTCTCGTTAGTTTCACGAGCTTTTTTCCTCTCGTTAGTTTCACGAGCTTTTTTCCTCTCGTTACTTTCACGAGCTTTTCATTTTCATTAGCATAAATCGTTTAGTTTGGTTTCGACAAGTGTTGATCTTATCCTGGGCGAGCAAAAAAAAATGATGACGAAGACCCAGATCTTTGATGAAGCTTTAAGCTCCTTGAAGAAACATAGCTTCATAGTTATAAAACAGTCTGCGATTCAAGTTTCCTATAGCATAGTTAGAAAAGTTGTTTCTATGTCTGACTGTAAGGAATGGTTTACCATTTATTGATCATTGATGTAAACGTTTTATGTTATGAATTAATGGAATAGCTACGTTTACCTTCAAAAAAAAAAAAGATGACAATGCCATACAATGTGATTATGATGTAGAAAGCTATGAATTTTCCTTTAGGTGTTTTGGTCGGGGTTTATTTGGTTCAACCATTATTGTTGAATGAGTTATATTGGATAAAGAAATCCTTAGTTTAATGGATAAGATTAGATAAAGTAGTAAAAATTTGAACATTTTAAATATGATGTAGTCCAAAGATATTATGAAGTAGTTTCGCGCTTCAATTTGTTGGGGTTATTTGAATACTCTCATTTTCAACAAATTCCCCAAGTAGCTAATATATGATTGGCTTCAAACTATTATTATTATTTTTTATTTTTTTTCATGATATTAATAAAATACTTGGTAAATAAATATATAACATCATTTTGTATTATAACTTTGATATTTAATTACAAGATAGTGTAAAAAGAACACAATATACAATGTAATGAATATCAATTGATGAATTTGAATGCAAAGAATTTTTGCATTAGAGAAAATAAAGACAATATAACTAATAAAATTATTTTTCTTATTTAATTTATTGATAATGAATACATTTTTTAATAAATAAAGGTATTGTAGACACATAATTCTAAAATAAAGAAATGCATAAGTATCATTTCTTGTTGTAACTACTAATTTATTTAATTTAATTTAATAAGAGTAAAATAGAGTGATCCCGCTCCAATTTGTTGGGTTATTTGAATACTCTCTTTGTCAACCAATTTCTCAAGTAATTAATATAATTAGCTTCAAACTATTTTTTCTCATGGTATTAATAAAGTACTTGATAAATAAATATATAACATTATTTTGTATTATAACTTTGATATTTAATTACAAGATAAAGTAAAAAGAAGATAATACAATGTAATGAATATCAATTGATGAATTTGAATGTAAAAAGTCTTTGCATTGAAAAAAATAAAGACAATATAACTACTGAAATTATTTCTCTTTTTTAATTTAATTTATTGATAATGAATATTTTTTACAAATCAAGACATTGTAGACTTTAAATAAGAGTAAAATAGGATTTCAAATATTGTGAAATATCCTTTTAATTCTTGTGTTAAAGTGCGGTGCACAATATCTTTAACACTAATCTTGTAGAGAATTCGACTGCAATGAAAGTTAGGTCGGCATTCCAAAGCCCCATATATCTCACCATGTAACTTCATTATTCCTCTATGAAAATAGGAAATTTGAGGCACTAGATTGCTTGGGCCTGGTTGAGAGGTATAGAGATAGCAAGTAAATGCTTTATTACGAGGAAGAAGAGAGCTTAAATAGTCTGTACACAACACAAATAAAACTAAACAAACTGAACTAATATACACTACTCCTTTACAAGAGGATTGATGCATCATGACAATGGGACAATCCTCGCCATTCAATTCAGTACGTCTTGCATAGATCACGAAAGTGGCATGTTAGCCCCCGAATTGGCTATTGGTAATCTCTGAACTCAACATTGAGTTTATCTCTCCTTAATCACAGGTCATGGCATGTGAATCATGCGGTACCTCATCCCAAGTCTTTAAAAAAAAATTGCAATTTATTTATGTTGATTGATATCCTCCAACTTCAAATTATTGCTTAGCTTCAGCCGGTTTTCTTATCCTTGTGTCTAGATTCTTTTCATGACCATGTCTAAACTTCATCCTAATGAATGATAAAAACAAAATTTTTGGTTTGATTATCACCCGGATCAATGCTCCAAAGGTGAGAGATCCAAAAAAAGTCCTAAAGACATGTTTACAAAAATTAGTCAATTTTCCTTAGATTAAAATGTAAATTTTCTATCAACTTCATTTTCCATAGTGAACTAAACAATGAACATTTTGAAAAATGACTCTTAAATCTAGTGTATATCTCAAGAGGGTTTTTATCAGTAACTTGAAACAATTTCCATTACCATAAATAATTATGTGCTTTGAAGTTATAAATTTTCTTTTTGAATTGATCTAGTTTCTTAAAATTATTTTTGCATTAATCTTTTTCAATATAGTCATCACTATTGTGTTGCAAAAATTAGATATTAATCATTCTGGCAAGATGCGTGCATAGTTTCGCTAGTATAACTAATAATACATAGTTTTAACATTTTACAATCACAAGCCTTAATTAAAATCAAACATTATTATTGATCTCATCAAATCAATAAATCATTGAAATGGATGCAAATATGCATCTAAACATTTATGGTACTTTGAATATCAACTTTTCCCTTTAAACATACATATCTCCCATCCAACATAAATGATGGTCAGAGTTTGATTCACTACGTACTAGCCTCTTTACTACTCAATGCTTTAAATTAATATCCTGTAAAGTTGATATGATGGTGGTTCGTCAGGGTTTGGGCCCTTCGGAACCAACCTCTTCATTGTTGCATTTTCATTGCAGCATTTCCAATATTAGAATAATGTTGAAATTGATGACGGTGGTTGACCAGGATTTGGACCCGTAGGAACCAACCTCTTCATCGCTCCAATTGATGATGGTGGTTGACCAGGATTTGGACCCGTAGGAACCAACCTCTTCATCGCTCCAATTGATGATGGTGGTTGACCAGGATTTGGACCCGTAGGAACCAACCTCTTCATCGCTCCAATTGATGATGGTGGTTGACCAAGATTTGGACCCGTAGAAACCAACCTCTTCATCACTCCATATCTCATATCAAAATCATCTGTTGAAATTGATGACGGTGGTTGACCAGGATTTGGACCCGTAGGAACCAACCTCTTCATCGCTCCAATTGATGATGGTGGTTGACCAGGATTTGGACCCGTAGGAACCAACCTCTTCATCACTCCATATCTCATATCAAAATCATTTGTTGAAATTGATGACGGTGGTTGACCAGGATTTGGACCCGTAGGAACCAACCTCTTCATCGCTCCAATTGATGATGGTGGTTGACCAGGATTTGGACCCGTAGGAACCAACCTCTTCATCACTCCATATCTCATATCAAAATCATCTGTTGAAATTGATGACGGTGGTTGACCAGGATTTGGACCCGTAGGAACCAACCTCTTCATCGCTCCAATTGATGATGGTGGTTGACCAGGATTTGGACCCGAAGGAACCAACCTCTTCATCACTCCATATCTCATATCAAAATCATTTGTTGAAATTGATGACGGTGGTTGACCAGGATTTGGACCCGTAGGAACCAACCTCTTCATCGCTCCAATTGATGATGGTGGTTGACCAGGATTTGGACCCGTAGGAACCAACCTCTTCATCACTTCATATCTCATATCAAAATCATCTGTTGAAATTGATGACGGTGGTTGACCAGGATTTGGACCCGTAGGAACCAACCTCTTCATCGCTCCAATTGATGATGGTGGTTGACCAGGATTTGGACCCATAGGAACCAACCTCTTCATCACTTCATATCTCATATCAAAATCATCTGTTGAAATTGATGATGGTGGTTGACCAGGATTTGGACCCGTAGGAACCAACCTCTTCATCGCTCCAATTGATGATGGTGGTTGACCGGGATTTGGACCCGTAGGAACCAACCTCTTCATTGTTCCATATCTCATATCAAAATCATTTGTTGAAATTGATGACGGTGGTTGACCAGGATTTGGACCCGTAGGAACCAACCTCTTCATCATGCCATATCTCATATTAAAATCATGATTTTGGTTTGTAGGTGATGATGAAATAAGTACAAATAGGAGAGAGAATGCAAACAAATGAAGTTGATATTCAGACTTCATTCTTGAAAACCAAGAGATAGATATTTAGATCTTGTAGTTTTAAGCAACAAAATGGTCTCCTCTATATATACACCCACTTGAATCGTATTCGCATGAATATATAGTAATTTTATGAATTTGATAATAATATTTTTTTACTTTATTGAGTAGAGGTGTTTATAGTAAGTAACTTGAATCGTATTGACATGAATATATAGTAATATTATGAATTTAGTAAGATTTATTTACTTTATTGAATAGAGCTGTCTAAGTAACTTGAATCGTATTGACATGAATATGTAAAAATTTTATGAATTTATTTAGTAGGATTTATTTACTTTATTGAGTAGAGCTGTGTACAGCAAGTAACTTGAATCATATTAACATGAATATATAGTAATTTTATGAGTTTGGTAATATTTATTTACTTTATTGTGTAGAGCTGTCCATAGTAAGTATAATCAATATTAATGGCCATAAACCCATATTCACAACAACACAAAAATTATTGTTATTACTAATTTTGCGCGCACATTGCACGAATGTGTTAATGTCCAATGTTTATATTTAAATAAATATTTAAAAGTATATTAATGCAAGATTATACTGGAGAAGTTTATACATATATAATTGAATTTCGAATTTGTTTATTTAAATATGTAACTCACAGTATATGAATTCAAGATAATATAAGAAATTCATTATAATTGTCACTAAAATAAATGTTTACAACTTTGTAAAATCGATAGTCTAAATAAATATTCCTTTTGGTATCGATTTTTCTAAGTATTCTTAATTCTCTTTGGAGTAACATTGTCATGCATTGTCTTCATTTTCACTATTTGTCCTCTTTCTTTTCGTTGGTAGTGTGTTATTTGTAATTGGATTACTGTTGGTAGCATAGATGACAACGTCATGCAATTGAGATTATGATGTAAAAAGCTATGAATTTTCCTTTAGGTGTTCTGCTCGGGGTTCATTTGGCTCAACCATTATTGTTGAATGAGTTATTGTGGATAAAGAAATCCTTAGTTTAATGGATAAGATTAGATAAAGTAGTAAAAATTTGAACATTTTAAATATGATGTAGTCCAAAATATTACGAGGTAGTTTCGCGCTTCAATTTGTTGGGGTTATTTGAATACTCTCATTTTCAACAAATTCCCCAAGTAGCTAATATATGATTGGCTTCAAACTATTATTATTATTTTTTATTTTTTTTCATGATATTAATAAAATACTTGGTAAATAAATATATAACATTATTTTGTATTATAACTTTGATATTTAATTACAAGATATTGTAAAAAGAACACAATGTACAATGTAATGAATATCAATTGATGAATTTGAATGCAAAGACTTTTTGCATTAGAGAAAATAATATAACTAATGAAATTATTTTTCTTATTTAATTTATTGCTAATGAATACTTTTTTTTTTTAATAAATAAAGTCATTGTAGACACATAATTCTAAAATAAAGAACTGTGTAAGTATCATTTCTTGTTGTAACTACTAATTTATTAAATTTAATTCAATAAGAGTAAAATAGAGTGATTCCGCTTCAATTTGTTGGGTTATTTGAATACTCTCTTTGTCAACCAATTCCTCAAGTAATTAATATAATTAGCTTCGGTATTAATAAAATACTTGGTAAATAAATATATAACATTATTTTGTATTATAACTTTGATATTTAATTACAAGATAAAGTAAAAAGAATATAATGGACAATGTAATGAATATCAATTGATGAATTTGAATGTAAAAAGTCTTTGCATTGAAAAAAATAAAGACAATATAACTACTGAAATTATTTCTCTTTTTTAATTTAATTTATTGATAAATAATAATTTATACAAATAAAGGCTCTGTAGACATATAATTATAAATTAAAAAATTACATATGTATCATTTTTTGTTGTAGCTACTAATTTATTTTATTTATAATTTAATAAGAGTAAAATAGATGAGGAACTTAAATATGCTAAATTTGATTGGGTTGTGGTTTGAACCAAAGACCTTTCTTATCGAAATCAATGAGTAAGTTAATAATTAAGGATAAATTTGAAAATCTTAATGAAAAATAAAAATCTAAACAAACATGAACCATCTATTTTTTTTTTTGAAAACCAAAGCAAATACTTATATTAAACTTCAAAGAAATCCGAAATACAAATTTGGGGGTGGAATCTCAAACATTCAGAATAGAAGAAGAACCAGTCGCCCGTGTCAATTCATCAGCTACCTGATTCGTTGATCTCTTGACATGACGAACAGATACATTACCAATGTCCCTAGCAATGTCACGACATTGCTTAATAATAAGACCAACATAAAAAAAATCACGTTTAGCAAAATTAAAACTATTACAGAAATTAAGACAATCAGTTTCCGCAATGATGTTATTTGTACTACGACCCTTGAGTCAGGTTAATACCTCCTTTATTGCGATAGATTCGGCTAGATAGGAATCTCTTTCACAATACAACCTTCTACCAAGAGCGGCCACAAAATGCCCTTTTGATCTCGTAGAACAGCACCAAACCCCATCGAGTTTGCAAGCAGGGATGCATCGACATTGCATTTGACCAAACTGTCCTTCTCAGATCTTCCAAACTCCACACCTTGTCATTCCATAAACGATCATTACAAGCAGACCAAAAAAAAGGTGTCTATTTGATTTAATAATGTGTCTGTCAACTTCAATAAATTTTTTTTTTTGTTTAAACAAAAAAAATTGTGTCTGTCAACTTCAACGATTACATTTAAAAAAAAAAATTGACAAAACAAACTTCACATTAAGATAGTAAATGCGAGATACAATACGAGAGAACAAACTCCTAAAAGGAATGATCAAACTGAGAGCTAGATGATCTAAGACATGAACAACCTGGTTCGCAGACCTATTGATAAAAAGACAAGAACTCCTTTGAAAAGACGACAAAAGGATACGACAATCAGCCGTGACAATTTCTTGTGTGTATAACATATTAAATTTCATTTTATATACACTGCAGTTCTTTCAACACGTACAACTACAGTTTCATTCGATATAACTACAGTTTCATTCGACATTATACACTCAAATATGTGAAATTGTTATTCAGTTTCATTTTATATACACTGCAATTTCCTTTCAACATAATTACATTTTTCATTTTGATATAACTACAGTTTAACTTTGAGTACCTTCCACTTTTAGTCATCCACTATTATGACAATGTTACATTTAGTCATGTGCTTTTAATTTTGACGTATTACATCTATTACTTTCATTTGATTGCTTCCATTAATATTCGATCCGTTACCATTATTTTACCGTTAGAATTGACAAATAACAAAGGAAAAAAAATATTTACACAATCGTAACTTACATTTCGAACACATTAGAAATATTGTAAATATCAAAGGATGTAATATCGTAACTCATAGAAATATGAGTTACGATATGTATAAGGATTTTTTTCCATTGTTATATGTCAATTTAAGGATATCACTGTGTTTCAATATCGTAACTTATATTTCAAACATATTTCTAATTTGTTCAAAATATGAGTTACGATATGGGTAAGAATTTTTCCTTTGTTATTTGTCAATTCTAACGGTAAAATAATAAATTTTTAACGGAAGATTAATGTTGCAATCTAATGAAAGTCATGGATGTAATATGACGAAATTAAAAGAATATGACTAAATATGGCGATGCCATAATAGTCGAGAACCAAATATGAAAGTTGCTCAAAGTCATGGATGTAATATGGCAAAACTAAAAGAATGGGACTAAATGTGACGTTGCCACAATAGTCAAGGACTAAAAGTAGAAGTTGTACAAAGTCTGGGATGTAATATGATATGACAAAATTAAAAGAATATGACTAAATGTAACATTGTCACAATAGTCGAGGACTAAAAGTGGAATTTGATCTTTATATTTTGAATATTTTTTAAAAATACTCATGATTCTTAGGTAGTATATGTTCTATTTTATAATTTCTCAAACATTTTTAGCCCAAAGAATCTAAGCCCCTGCCCCCACCACCGAGATTAAAACCTATGATCATCCATTTAGAATGGTAACCGAGATATCATCATACTAGCTACATTGGTAGTTGGCTATTTTTTCAATATTTATTCCATTTCATCCTTAAAACAATCAAATATATAGTACAGAACAATTTTTGAAATCTATATTCTACAAACAATCAAACAATGAGATACGATGCTTATTATATTCATTGTTTTTTACAATTAGAAATAACATTTATATTCTTTACATTTATATTCTTTTAAAATAAGTTCTATGAACCAAACATTCCACGAAACTAATAAAAATATACTTTTGATTAGTATTTCCTAAAAAGATGTTGTGACAACTGTCTTAAAATCATACATATCTAGTGATATTTAATATTTGATTTCAATTTCATTAATATCAACTATAATTACTATATACAGCAATACTCAATATAGTTATATAGTAAAAAATAATCTTTTCAAATCCATACAATTAACTAAATGACCATATTTTCGTTTCAACACCATTAACGTGACCGTAGAATTGTGTGTGCGCGCGTGTATATATAGGAGAACATTTTGTTGCTTATAACTACAAGAGCTAAAATTTGTTTTCATTATATTTTCAAAAACCCACCATATATAAAAATATCTACCTCTTGATTTTAAAGAATGAAGTCCCAATATCAACTTCATCTGTTTACAATCTCTCTCCTATTTGTACTTATTTCGTCATCACCTACAAATCATAATCATTTTTATATGAGATATGGCGTGATAAAGAGACCGGCTCCTGAGGGTCCAAACCCTCGCGAACCACCTGCATCGATTTCAAATGATTTTGATATGAGATATGGCGTGATGAAGAGACCGGCTCCTGAGGGTCCAAACCCTCGCGAACCACCCGCATCAATTTCAAATGATTTTGATATGAGATATGGCGTGATGAAGAGACCGGCTCCTGAGGGTCTAAACCCTCGCGAACCACCCGCATCAATTTCAAATGATTTTGATATGAGATATGGCGTGATGAAGAGACCGGCTCCTGAGGGTCCAAACCCTCGCGAACCACCCTCATCAATCTGAACAAATGATTTTAATATATGATATGGGTGGTAAAGAGATTAATTTCTATGGGTCCAAACCCTCATCAATCACCATCGTCAACTTTAGAATAGTAAAGTACCTAGTACCTTGTAGTTCTAACCTTGACCATCCAATAAGATGGAGGGGAGATAACGTTTAAATGAAAGGGAAAAGTTAATATTCAAAGCATTATATATGTTTCAATTAATGCATATTTGCATCCATTTTAATGATTTCTTGCTTTGATCAGAACAATAATAATATTTGCATGACCTCCCATATGGAAATGTCGCTACGTGCCATTTGAACACAAGGTGTTTAACCTAATAATTGTGATTTTAAAGTATTAAAACTGTTATTAATTATACTTGCAAAAATATGCGGCTTGCATGAAAATTAATATATATTTTTCCAACACAATTATGATGGCTATATTGAAAAAGATTTAATGAAAACTAAAAATAAATAGATCAATTCAAAAAAAAATCACAAATTCAAACACATAATTATTTATGGTATGAAAATTTATAAATTTCAAGAATCTCCTCCTGATATACACTTAGGTCCCATTTGATTGGACACTTTTGTACCTTACTTTGCCCGGAAGGCTGGAAACTCTTTATGTTATGGAAGGCTGGACACTCTTTAGTTTAGAACCCACTGGCACGAAAAAGGTTTATGTTATTCCTTTTTTTTTTTTTTTTTTTTTTCTCTCTCAAAATGTTAAACCCATTTTTGGCGGGAAGCATAAATTGCAAATGTTTGTTGTCGGATTTGCGATGAAGAGATAGGATTAGGCATGGGATCCACGATCCCATTATTCGGCTCTTACCGTTGCAACTGCCGAATTCTAGCGAATTATACATCGCCTTTGATTTTCTTCTTTCACTGTTTTCTGACATCTTATCCGCGCCCCATCTCTCTGTCACCTTCGCAATTTTGTTATTTCTTCGAGATTTATTGATGTAATCAGTAACATTTCTCTCGAAGAATCGGAGTTCATAATCGTATCCGATCGATCGACTCGAGAATTGCCTGAAACTATGATTGGTGTTCGGAATCCAGTGGTTTTGTGCTGTGCGTTGAATCTGTTTGCGTTTTTGTCTGTATGTTCTTCGGACGTTTCAATCTCCGTTTCTCCGAAGACTTTGTTGAGATCTCGTGATCCGGTGGCGATATGGTGGTCCGGCGTGAGTTCTCCGTCGAAGCTCGATTGGGTTGGGATTTACTCTCCGGCCAATTCCTCGCATGACGATTTCATCGGCTACGTCTTCCTATCGTCCTCGCCCGGGTGGGAAAACGGGTCGGGTTTCATCTCCATCCCTCTGATCAATCTCCGGTCGAGTTACCGGTTCCGGATCTTCCGATGGAACGAATCGGAGGTCGACGTGACTCGGGTGGACAAGGATCATAATCCGTTGCCGGGAACGGAGCATTTGCTGGTTGAGTCGGAAGAGATTGAGTTCAAACCGGGTCGGGGCCCGGAGCAGGTGCACTTGGCATTGACGGGTAGGGCTGGTGAGATGCGGGTCATGTTTGTGACTAGCCACGGAGAAGAGAGTTTCGTGAGATATGGGTTGGCCCGGACCCGGAAGGGTTTGGATCAGGTGGCGGGTACTCGGGTCGAGCGGTACGAGAAAGAGCATATGTGTGGCGCTCCAGCTAATCAAAGTGTTGGTTGGAGAGATCCGGGTTACATACATGATGGCGTTATGATCAATTTGGAAAATAAACAGAGATATTTTTATCAGGTAATTTTTCTTAAATACAAATATATGATTATGTGCATAAAGTTTATTATTTGAACATGTATAATCTGATAATTGAATGTTGATCATTTAGACATATATATATTATATATTCTAGACTCTAATTTTCATGACATATACTATTAGTCAATAATTTACATTGATGACTAAATTAGATATTAATTAACTCATAGTTAATATATAGTTGATTTTAGAGTTAATACTTAATTCAGTCCTTGACTTTAGTGGGTTTTCTTGATTTAGTCTTAATTCTTAAACGATTTTTTTGTGCTTAATTAGGTCATCGACTTCGATGGTTTTACCAAATTGAATCATCGGCCGTTAGAATCAATGACTAAATCAAAAAAATTAGATAAAATCACTATAGTCGAAGACTAACTTATATAAAATTACTATAGTTAATGACTAAATTGAGTATTAATAGAAGTGAAATTACTAAAGTTATCTTAACAAATTACTCAATTGCGTAAAATAATCAAAGTCAAGAACCTAATTAAGCACAAAAAGTTCTTTTAGTACTAAATCCAGAAAAATCACTATGATCAAAGACTAAATTAGGTATTAAGTTCGATGAGTTAATTCCAGCAATGGTTTTCCGACTATGTTGATTTTTTAAAATTAGTCCCTGACTTTTAATTTGGACAATTTAGGTCCCTTGACTTTCAAATTATTTCCGATGTTGGTCATTTCGTCAAATTTTGATTAAATTGAGGTCAAATGAAGGGGTAAAATTGTCTGTTCACTTGTATACTCGTATTTCTTCTATTCTATACGCTATATATATGAATATAATATCAGTCGAAAAGACATTGACTGAGATTATATGGCTTCGATTGAGACTTCGACTGAGATTATATTCATATATACAGCGTATAGGACAGGAGAAATACGAGTAATAATACACTAAACAGGTGAACGGACAATTTTACCCCTTCATTTGACCTCAATTTAACGAAAGGACCATCATTGGAAAGAATTTAAAAGTCAAGGGACCTAAATTGTCCAAATTAAAAGTCGGGGACTAATTTTAGAAAATCAACACAGTCGGAGGACCATGGATGGAATTAACTCTAAGTTCGATGATTTTATTTGCAGGTTGGAAGTAATCAGGAGGGATGGAGCAATATTTACAGCTTCGTCTCCCCAGACAGCAACTCAAATGAAACAATTGCCTTCTTGTTGGGGGACATGGGGACTTTCACACCTTACACCACCTTCCAAAGAACCCAAGCTGAGAGCAAATCAACCATCAAGTGGATCAGCCGCGACCTCCGGGCCATCGGCGACAGGCCGGCAATAATCTCTCACGTCGGAGACATCAGTTACGCCCGAGGCTACGCCTGGCTATGGGATACCTTCTTCACCCAGATCGAACCCATCGCCTCCGCCGCTCCCTACCACGTCTGCGTCGGCAACCACGAGTACGACTGGCCATCGCAGCCCTGGAGACCGGACTGGGCCGCCAATATATACAAACAAGACGGCGGCGGCGAGTGCGGGGTGCCCTTTAGTCTCAGGTTCATGATTTACCGGAATCCCGTGAACTTATGATTACACTGATGAAGTTAGACCTAAGTAATTTTTTTAAAATGGCCAAACAAGTCCATGAACTTTATCCGAAAGTTGATTAAATCTTTATTGAAGTCCAAAAATAGATTGATGACCTGTAATTGTTGGTCACTAGGGTTCCAGTGAATCTCCAACCAATTGCGGAAATTGATCGGTGGTTTGAATCTTAGTGACCTGCAATTACAAATCACCAACTGATTTTTTGGTTTCCATGCTTCAAAATAAAATGTTCATGGGCTTAATTATAACTTTTGAAAGTTTAAAGATCTAATTGACCTTTTGAATAGCGTTGAGGCAGTCGTTATACCGTGGACCATGGTCCACAATGCATTATGGATCATGGATCATGACTGATACTGCAGTTGTGTTGAAAGGGAACTGCAGTTGCGCAGAACAGAGTCAACTGATACTATAGTTGTGTTGAATTGATACTACAGTTGTGTTGAATGGATACTGCAGTTATGTTGAAATGATACTGCAGTTGTGTTGAACGGATGAACGGTCTCTATTCCGCGCAACTGCAGTTTCCTTTCAACACAACTGCAATATCTTTTCAACACAACTACACTATCCGTTCAACACAACTGCAGTATCAGTCATGATTATGGTCCACAATATAATTTGCGACGTTGAGGGGTCTATTTAATCCTTTTTAAAAAAAAATGAATTATAATAGCTATTACTAATAGAGCTGTCAAAACGGTTCACTATTAGAGTATGATTTAGTGTTTAAAATTACGTTTATTTCAAGAATCGAACTCTTAACCTTTCAATTTCAGGTTCAACATGCCCGGAAACTCTTCGGAGCCCACCGGCACCGCCGCGCCGGCGACACGAAACCTATACTACTCGTTCGACATGGGGCCGGTCCACTTCGTGTACATGTCAACGGAGACAAATTTCCTTCCGGGGAGTAACCAATACCAGTTCTTGGAGCAAGATCTGGAGCAGGTGGATCGAGGAAAGACCCCTTACGTGGTATTCCAAGGCCACAGGCCAATGTACACAACCAGCAGCGGCCACAAAGACGGCGCCTTAAGGCAAAAACTCGTCGAGCACATAGAGCCATTGTTGCTAAAAAACAAAGTGAGCTTAGCGCTCTGGGGACACGTCCACCGATACGAAAGGTTTTGCCCTTTGAACAACTTCACCTGCGGGAGCCTGGAGAAGAACGGGAAATTTTGGGAGGCGTTTCCGGTGCATATTGTGATTGGGATGGGCGGGCAGGACTGGCAGCCGACCTGGGAGCCACGGCCGGAGCATCCGACCGACCCCGTTTTTCCGCAGCCGGTGAGGTCGGAGTTCCGGGCAGGGCAGTTTGGGTACGCGAGAATTGTGGCTAACATGGAAAAGTTGAGGTTTTCTTATGTGGGGAATCATGATGGGAAGGTGCATGATTCGGTGGAGATCATGGCTCCTGATCCCAGCGTGTTTGACTCTACTTCTCACTCGCTCTATCATGATTTGTAACCACGAAAGACTGCACCACCTTTTTTTTGAGAATTTCAGGTTTCTAATTAGCTTGTTGTCCAATAACAAAATTGTATTTGTATTAATTTTAAATCCAATTTGTTATCAAATTTCATTTGCATTACTATAATTTAGTCTGGCGACTTAAATGCTTTTGAGGGGTTGTTGCATGTAATATATAAACATAGACGTGTAATTCAATTATTATAAAGGGTCAACAGTTCAACATACAGGTTGAATTAAATCTTGATGCACTTGTAGTTTCTTTGAACTTGATAAACGGCAATTGAGATTTTTAGTGTTTCAAACATAACGGGTTTGGCTAGTTAATAGTATTAGAATAATAATAATAATAATAATAATAATAATAATAATTATTATTATTATTATTATTATTATTATTATTATAGAATTTATATTTAATAAAAAAAAGTGACCACTAATTAAAAATCACATGTCTTGTTGCTAATTACCTTTACCGTAAGACGAAGAGAATTACATTTTATTCCTAATTTAGTATTACATTTATTTTTATCCAATCTATTCCACGCACAAAGATACAGTATTTAGACAAAAAGCTACAAATGCATAAGAAATTTTCAGAAAAATGCAAATACAAAATGACAAAACATACATGGGTCCCAAAAGTTGGAAGAAAAAAAATATCTGAAAGACCAGCACTTAATTTGCAGTTGTCCATACCGTAAAGACAATATCAATGGGCTCATTTTCAACATGCAAAATAGCCACTCATATATACCACCACTCACAGATAAGAAGCTAAAACCACCCCTAACCCCCCTCCCAACTCTTCTCTGCTCTCAATCATTACTCCAATCAGAATATATATCATATGTAAACATAGCTTCTTGAATCTATTCTGAACATAGTTGATAATGGCGGCTCCAGCATTTTCTTGGGTTGGGGTGAACTCAATTTCACATTCAAGCTCCATTACAAGCAGCATTCTTGGTTTCAATGGCTTCAGGGGTGAAAACCCAAACTTTTTCTCCAATAGAAGGAGGGGTGGGTTCCATTTGATTCATTGGCGAAGAAGAAATCTACTTATCAGCAATGTTGCTAGTGATCATCAACAAAGAGTTATAGATTATTCATCTGATAATGAAGGTATGAACTTTTTTGTTCTTTTTCTTTAGGTTTAAAATTGGCTATTCCTTTAATGCAGAGTTCAAATCCCTTTCTAGTTTCAAGAAATTTCATTTTTCATACTTCTCATATCTGTTAAAACTGTAGTTTTTACAATCGCTTATCACTACACCAAAACTATAGCTCTTAGCCCTTTAGGCGTCCGTCGATCTTGGCCCTTCACTTGTCTCTGCCCAACAATTCTCCAAGCATGCCAGCCTTAACTGCACAGTTTACTCTAATAAAGTGTTTACCATTACGCCAAAAGCTATAACTGGTAACAAAAGCGCAAACATATTTGAAATACAGGGTATTGGACTTGACCCTTCACCGAGGTCAATAATCACTTGGCCTTTTACTGGCCTCCGCCCAATATGATGCTATCCTTCACTTGTTCATTTCAAAAGTTTCTAAGGAATTAGAGTTCTTGTTCCATGAATTTGGCCTGCTATTTATTCAGAGCTGAATTGAGATGCAGGGTCCTTGAGGTCTACTAGAAGAGAAAGAAAGAATATACATTTAAGTTCTCAACCAAAGTTACAGAATTTGATTTTGTACTTTCAGGGCTGGCATTGGATGCTTTTCAACCAGATTCAGCATCCCTTGCATCAAGTATAAAATACCATGCCGAGTTCACACCATCATTTTCTCCTGAGCGGTTTGAGCTCCCAAAGGCATTCAATGCAACTGCAGGGAGTGTTCGTGATATGCTCATTATAAATTGGAATGCTACATATGATTATTATGACAAGATGAATGTCAAACAGGCATATTATCTTTCTATGGAATTTCTCCAGGTTGGTCTAATTAAAGCATATGCTCCATCTCAATTAAAATTCTAAGCTGATAGTTAGATTGCATATTTATGTTTATACATTATATATGTGCTCAACATGCCCCCAATTGAAGCATGTGTTCCATCTTAGGCCGAAACTGATAGTTGGATTGCACATTTATGTTTATATATTATATATGCTCAACGTCTAGACTATATCTAGGTTCTCAGTATATGAAAAAATATATTCCAAATTCATCAGCATAGCTAGGCTATTGTGCTATAATGTTTGCAGGGTAGAGCACTGCTCAATGCAATTGGTAACTTGGAGCTAACAGGAGCTTATGCAGAGGCTTTAAGAAAGCTCGGGCACAACCTAGAGGATGTAGCTAAGCAGGTTGGGTCTTTTGCAACACTGGCATTCATTAATGCGAATATATATACTCTAAATTCATTCTTTCACCCTTCCTTGTGAGGTGCTATTGTTTCTTTCATATTGTTGATTCAATCTTGTGCATTAAAATAATTTACTTTTTGCCATCATCCTCTAGTTTCATGATAACTTCTGCAGCCTTGGTGCTCCTAGCATTATAGTTGTTGTTAGAATCAAGCGCTTACCATTACGCCAAAAGTTATAGTTAGTAGCGAAGGCACAACTTTATTTCCTTATACCGCCACATTTTCGAGAGGCAAGGTGCTGGAATTGGCCTTTCAGGCCTCCGCCCAATAGTTGTAATAATGGCTTTGA
Organism: Ipomoea triloba; assembly: GCF_003576645.1. NCBI lineage: Eukaryota > Viridiplantae > Streptophyta > Magnoliopsida > Solanales > Convolvulaceae > Ipomoea > Ipomoea triloba. The sequence continues at coordinate 2,907,760 of NC_044929.1, forward strand.
TGATCCTTATGTTAAGGTTCTTCCAGTTTGTATTGTATCATAACTTTCAGATAGAGCCTCAGCACGTCCTCTTCGGCTGTGGAGATATGAAGAATTTCCCTTGAGTTGTTTACTTGATGACTGACAGGAACCAGATGCCGCTCTAGGGAATGGAGGTTTAGGACGGCTTGCCTCATGCTTCTTAGATTCAATGGCTACACTTAATTACCCTGCATGGGGTTATGGACTTAGATACAAATACGGCCTTTTCAAACAGCTTATAACGAAAGATGGTCAGGAGGAAGTTGCTGAAAATTGGCTTGAGGTATGACATTTATGAGTTTTTTGCTGCTTATGTAGACTTTACTCGTGTAGGAATATTTTGATCCCCATGTTTTATCAATGTTTTTTTCTACATCAATAGCATTGGGAGATATCCTTGTTATTCTATCTATTCACAGAATCAATGTTGTATGTATCAGATGGGCAACCCTTGGGAGATTGCTAGAAACGATATCTCATATCCTGTGAAATTCTACGGGGAAGTGATTGAAGGTGCTGATGGAAGGAAAGAATGGGTTGGAGGAGACGATGTAATAGCGGTTGCCTATGATGTCCCAATCCCAGGGTACAAAACCAAAACCACTCTTAACCTTCGTTTATGGTCAACAAAAGTTGCTTCAGAAGCTTTTGATTTACAAGCTTATAATGCTGGAAACCACGCCAAAGCATACGAGGCCCTTAAGAGGGCAGAAAAGGTCTGTATTCATTAGCTGTTAATTATAACTTTACTTATTGTTTGTTTCTGTTAACACAATGTATTGTGTGAGTGCACGAAAAAAAGTTGTTATATGCAAGCCCATTTTTACTAACTCATCACCAATGCCACAGATTTGCTATATTTTGTACCCTGGCGATGAGTCGCTAGAGGGGAAGACGTTGAGATTGAAGCAGCAATACACACTATGTTCTGCTTCCCTTCAGGACATTATTGCACGGTTTGAGAAGAGATCAGGAGTGGAAGCGAACTGGGATGAATTCCCTCACAAGGTTGCAGTACAGATGAATGATACTCACCCAACACTATGCATACCAGAATTACTAAGGATTTTGATTGATGTGAAAGGATTAAGCTGGAAAAATGCTTGGGAAATCACTCAAAGGTACATAATTATTTCCTTATGCCGCCACATTTTCGAGAGACATGGTGCTAGACTTGGCCCCTCAGACCTTCATCCAACAATTTTCTTAAACCCATGACCTGACTCTAATACTACTTGTTAGGATCAAGCGCTTACACTACGCCAAAAGCTATAGCTAGTAACAAAGGCGCAACTTTATTTCCTTGTACCGCCACATTTTCAAAAGCAGGGTGCTGGACTTGGCCCTTCAGGCCTTCACCCAATAATCCCCTAGCCACCTGATGCTAGACTTGACCCTTCACCAGTCTCTGCCCAACACGTAGACTCTGAGATTTGGAGTATACACAGGCTAACACAGCAATCTAAAAGGCCAAGCACTACCATCTGTTTTAACTTAATTTATTAGGAGATTTATTCACTTGCTTTCTTGTAGCTGCAACTAGATGCTATGAAACAGTTCCAATAATGCTATTCTCTGCGATTTTGATTACTTTCCAGGACCGTGGCATACACCAACCACACTGTCTTGCCAGAGGCTCTGGAAAAATGGAGTTTGGAACTTTTGCAAGAACTACTTCCTAGGCATGTGGAGATCATAAAGATGATAGATGAGGAGGTGACATGGCCATAATTGAAACCAATCCAAGCCCCCCCCCCCCCCCCCCGCCACATCCCCCACATCCTTTACCCCAAAAAACAACCAAAAAATAAAAGAAGAAAGAAAACAGATGACAATTTCTTTGTCCTTTTTGATACCTATTTATGTACTGATTCAATAGAAACATGTTGCAGCTCGTCAATACTATTGTTGCTGAATATGGTACTGCAGATCTTGAGCTGTTGCAAGAAAAGTTGAACCGAATGAGAATTCTAGAAAATGTTGAATTGCCTGGTATGATTATGGAGTTGCTTCTTGAGACACAGGAAAGCATTGCTGATACAGTTGAAGAAGAAGAAGAAGAAGAAATTAAGGATGAATCAAAAGATGAATCATCCGAGACTAGTGCTGTAGATGAGAATGAAGAAGAAACGGAAGCTGAGAAAGTAGAGGATCCTGGAACAAAGATAAAGGCGAAATTTGAACCAGATCAAAAGAGGCCAAAGATGGTCCGTATGGCTAATCTATGTGTGGTTAGTGGACATACAGTGAATGGTGTTGCTGAGATTCATAGTGAAATAGTAAAAAAGGAAGTCTTTAATGAATTTTATGAGGTAATTGGCTTATTTTGTCTGCCTGTTTTTCTCTCCTTCATCTCTTGACTTTAGAAATGAATCCATCATGCGGCATAACTCACTGGTTCAGTAGGCAGTATTTGGGGCAAGAAACCAAGTTCGAAATTTGGCAGCGACAGTGTATGGATTATGCCCAAAGTGGGTAGATCCCTTGTGCGCACCGGCATTTGGTCCTGTTTAGTTATCATGATTTATCTCCTCCCAAATGCTCTGTCAGGCTGGGATGTGGGGTGCGCACGCATTTGGTCCTGTTTGCTGAGCCACTTAGTTACCGTGATTTACCTCCTCCCAAATGCTTTGTTGGGCTGGGGTTGGGGATTCAACCATTTGGGGCGACAAATGAATTCTTCATTTTGAGTGTTAAGGTTGTGGAAGGAACTTTCACTAATCTAAAAACTCCTTGGTTGTTTGGCAGTTGTGGCCAGAGAAATTTCAAAATAAAACAAATGGAGTAACCCCAAGAAGATGGATTGGCTTTTGTAACCCAGAGTTGAGTGAAATAATAACGAGTTGGACTGGATCTGAAGATTGGTTGATAAACACCGAAAAGTTGGCAGAACTTCAAAAGGTAGCAAGTTGGATATGTTCAATTTATAAGTAGCAATGCATAGTATTATTTAAAAATACATGGTTGATTTCCTTGATAAGAAATGTCTGCTTTTAACAGGTGAAATATTTAGGTCAGGGGGATCATTTACTTGCTTGATATTTTATCTCTCTTTGCATCAAAACAAAAATCCATAAACTTTAAAAATCATGTTCTTGCTTTGCCAATAGTTTGCCAATAATGAAGAGCTACAGTCCCAGTGGAGGGAGGCAAAACTAAGGAACAAGATGAAGATAGTGTCCTTCCTTAAAGAAAAAACTGGATATCTTGTCAGCCCTGAAGCCATGTTCGATGTGCAGGTGATTTTCTATTTATCAGAAATATTTCATTGGGTATAAGGAGACAAATGAATCTGTTGGGTGGAGGCCAGTAAAGGGCCAAATCCAGCACCAGGTGGCTTGGGGATTATTGGGCGGAGGCCTGAAGGGCCAAGCCTAGCACTCTGCCCTCGAAAATATGGCGGTATAAGGAAATAAAGTTACGTTTTCGCTACTAGCTATAGCTTTTGGCGTAGTGGTAAGCGTTGATCCTAACAAGTGGCATCAGAGCCAGGTCATGGGGGGAATTGTTGGGCGGAGGCCAGTGAAGGGCCAAGCGCTTGATCCTAACAGAATCTTGATCATTCTGGCTTGTTAGTCCATCAGCTACCATCGAGTAGTTTATGTTATAATTGTAGAAAACATTATTATGCAATGTATACTCTATTAGATTGATCATTTGTTCACAGTTTCTTTAATAGTATGTCTTTTTCTCATTATGTGGCCAACTAAATGGCTAAAACACACATTCTTTACCAAATTTGTTGCTTTACCCTTTCTCTATTGTTCCAGATGCACAAACATGACCAAACTATCTTTCTTCCAGGTGAAGCGCATTCATGAGTATAAGAGACAGCTCTTGAATATTATGGGAATAGTTTATCGGTATAAACAGATGAAGGAAATGACTGCAGAAGAGAGAAAGAAAAAATATGTTCCTCGGGTTTGCATATTTGGAGGAAAAGCATTTGCCACATACATCCAGGCTAAAAGGATTGTGAAATTTATCACTGATGTTGGGGCTACTGTAAACAACGATCCTGAGATAGGTGATCTCTTGAAGGTACCATTTTGACCATCATATTTTCCACAGATTATCCCCTTTCATATTCCGTTAGAACATTGTTTAGCACATAAACATCCACTATTAATGCTAATTTGATGAATTATCGTATTGGCGCTTGCTTCTCTTTGCTTTCAATTAGCTTTCGGGGCCGTTCATAATATCTTGCCCCAGTTGTTGGGTAGTATAATCCAGTCTATCCCTTTGCAATTCAAGTATAACATTCATTCACAACATTTGTGTATTCCTTTTCTTCTTTTCAGGTCATCTTTGTCCCAGATTACAATGTCAGTGTGGCGGAAGTGCTAATCCCCGGCAGTGAGTTGTCCCAGCATATTAGGTATGTGTTTGATCTAAATGCAACATGCACATCCCTCTTCTCAATAAACTTACAGCATGTTTGGTTTGCGGAATAGGCCTGGAATGGAATGACATTCCTGGGAACATGCCTATTCCACTGTTTGTTAATGCATTTTGTTCCCGAGTTGTTCAGTGAACCAAACAATAGAATACAATTCATGTTTTATTCCTTTCCTATTCCATTTCTTATGGAATAGCATCATATTCCCTTAAAATTCATTCCGTAAATCAAACATATTGTTAGTGGGTTGGAAAAGTTTTTTCATTTAGAAATCAGTCAGATTATTCCAACAGAAGTTATAGCATGGCTGCAACATATTTCTGCTATGCTTAATCAATCATTTGCCTTCTTCTCTATGGGAAAATTCGTTACTAGTTATAACTTTTGGCGTAGTGGTAAGCGTTTGATCCTAACACTCTGACATTCCAAAATTTGCTAGCACTGCTGGAATGGAGGCCAGTGGAACCAGCAATATGAAATTTTCCATGAACGGATGCATCCTGATTGGAACATTAGACGGGGCCAATGTTGAAATAAGACAGGAGGTTGGGGAAAACAACTTCTTTCTCTTTGGTGCTCGTGCTGATGAAATTGCTGGTCTACGCAAAGAAAGAGCCGAGGGAAAGGTGAGTTAGCCACGGAACAAATAAGTCGTCTATCTGTTCTGCATTCTGGGCAATCAAGAACCTAATGCACCTATGACTTCAAAAACTCTATATATGCAGTTTGTGCCAGACCCTAGATTTGAAGAAGTGAAGGCATTTGTTAGGACAGGCGTCTTTGGCCCCTACAACTACGACGAGCTGATGGGGTCCTTGGAAGGAAACGAGGGCTATGGCCGTGCTGATTATTTCCTCGTTGGAAAGGACTTCCCAAGTTACTTAGAGTGTCAAGAGAAGGTTGACGAGGCATATCGTGACCAAAAGGTACATATATATATATATATATATATATATATATATATATATATATATATATATCTGCCATCACCATCTTTAGCAAACGTCAGGGGATCGATACTTGACTTTGGATATAAAACAACCTTAAATTTTCAGGCCAGTTGTCTCACACTTAGAGATGCATATAATTCAGTCAGGGGATTAGTTACTGTGTCTGAAACATGACGACAATTCAATTTAGTACTATATGACCATTCTTTCATCCATAATACATGGAAACAGCCATTATATTTGTGATTTGGATCTAATGTGTTGGTGGTGGATGATGCAGAAATGGACCAAAATGTCGATCTTGAACACTGCGGGATCGTTCAAGTTTAGCAGTGACAGGACAATCCATCAATATGCAAGAGACATATGGATGATAGAACCTGTAGTATTACCCTAAGGCTTGATATGATGAGGATTTGTATGAAGTGGTGAAGCTTGTTTTTGGGAGATATACCTCACCCTTGCCTCTTCAAGGTATATATATATAGAGAGAGAGAGATTTGCAGCAAAATTACTGTTTCAGATTAGAGTGCAGGGATAGATAATGTTATCTAAACTGCCTTGAAGTTCCATGTGGAAGTATATATATATATATATATATATAGTTGTATATCATTTGTCATGTATTGCAGCATGGACTTAACATTCTTATTGGGGAAGTGTTGCATTGTCAAAAACTTGTTGGAAATTAAGAGTCTCACGTTGATAAAATAAATGAAAACATATGAGTTTGGTCATGAGTTAAACTGGTTAATTGATTGAATTCAGTCTTTTAATGTGTTTGACTTATGTGCATTATAGATATTGTCAAATGAAATTGACCCGTGGATGTTTAAATACTTGAAAACATAAAATAATTTTTTTTTTTGGTTAGACCATGTGGTGTCCTAAACCTAATTAAGGGGCAAAGTGCTGGCCAAATTGGTTTTTTCCATACAATAGGAAAAATAAAAATTTTATTTAGATTTAACTAACTCACATTTTTTGCTTTCTAATCTCAATTTTTAAGGCAATAAAAATGATATCAATATTATTTCGAAAGTATCAAAATTTACTGTATGGTTAATAATATTTATAGAAATACTTGTATATTTTAATTTTTATTCTTTTTACAAACTTTTTATCCATAATTTCGAAACTTTCTTTATGAATTTTTTTCTTCCTAAATACCTAAACAAAATAAACTTTGCATCTATCACAATCAAAATTTACTAATGTTTCATAATTTTTGTATAAAATTGCATTATTCTAACACATAAAATGCATTATTCTAACTCATAAAATACGTTATTTTACCTTATAAATTTCATTAGTCTAACACATAAAAGTACATTATTATAATACATAAAGTATATTATTCTAACTCATAAAATACATTATCTTACATAAAAATATTCATTATTCTAACACATGCGCGAAACAAGAAATTTTTCTTTTTAAACATCGAAATGATATTATTTTAGATCATGGTCCACATAACTGTATGAACTACGGTACACGACATAATTTGCCTATTCTCAAATTCTACTAACTCCATCAAACTCCCATTTTGTAGGCCCAAAGAAATTGTCTACATCACATATTTAAGCATATAGTAAAAATTGAGAATAAATTTGAAAATATATACATATATATTTTCCTTTGTAAAATAGGAAGAAAGTTTCACCCATTTTACTAGGCACAAATTTTGACCAAGGATATTTTAGTATTTATATTAGTAACTAACACGTGGCATGTGCAAACTGGTCAATCGGAAAATTCTTCTCCAAAAAGCTGTTAGCTCGATGCAATCATCATCTTCTCCATTCTCATCTCCGTTGCTCAACTGAAAAAACAGCTCGAATTGGAGGAATGACGACGCGCCACCTCTTTTCTTTCACGCGCCGCTCTCGGCACCTGACTGCGCCATGCCTGACTCAACACACGCGTTTCGCCTCCCAGTTAGCTCAGGCTGCGGAAGCTCCGGCACCGCCCTCCCCACCTCCTCCGGACCTCATGATCTACGATCGCTTAGCCGAGCGGGTGAAATCCAAGCTCCGGAAACTCGAGAGACCCGACCCGAGGTTCCTCCAGCACAATTCCCCCCACCCGATTCAAACCGATCACACCTCGATCCTCTCCGTTCCGGAGACTAGAGTCACCACTCTCCCTAACGGCTTGCGTGTGGCCACGGAGTCTAATCTCGCCGCGAAGACCGCAGCCATAGGTGTGTCGATCGACGCCGGGTCTCGGTTCGAGACTGACGACAACAACGGCGTGGCGCATTTTCTCGAGCACCTGATCTTCAAGGGGACCGAGAAGCGGATACCAAAGGCCTTTGAGGAGGAGTTTGAGAACATGGGAGGGCAGATTAATGGTTCCACTTCTAGGGAAATGACCACGTACTGTGCCAAAGTCCAGGGCAAGGATGTGACCAGGGCGCTCCAACTTCTGTCTGACATAGTGCAGAACCCGAAGTTGGAGGATGAGAAGATTAATCACGAGCGCAAAGTCATTCTCCGAGAAATGGAAGAGGTACGAACGGTTTGTTTTTGCTTCATTTTTAAACTGCACTCAATCTCTTGTACTTTTATCGAGATTGAAATGATTATGGAGTGACTGGATTATACTAATCATCCATTCTATTTTATGTGTCTGATTCCGTTCGAGGTTTGTCTAATTTTATTTTTATTCAGTTTTTTATAATATTAAGTTTTGTATTAATATACAAAATTTATATATTTAAAAACTACACTGAAAGTACTATTAAACATAATAAAATCAAATTTAAAAACAAGTAAAACATAATAATAAAAAATAAACAAAGAAAAAAAAAATTAGTTTGACAAATGAATAATAAGGACAGATAAAGGGGTAGATGGAGTATTAATCCTAGCCTTAAAATGACTTGAATACAAAATTACTCTGTATAAGGGAACAAGGACCCATGAGTTCAAGCTGGTTCCTTGGAGGGAAAGAACAAGAATTTCGAACTGGCTCTTTAATGTTGACAAAATTCTATTTTTTACGTTATTGTTTTTCCACTAGATTGGCTTACATTTTTAAATAGGATACCCAGATTTAACTCTACACCAATTAAACAAGCTATTACTCCCAGGTTGGATTCTTGTTTCATTGCTATCCTTCTTGTGATGGTTGAAGATGGAATTCTGTTATGCAATCAAGTGCTTGTTTTTTTTTTTTCAGAAATATTTAAGACAGTATTTCAGCATTCATTACTTTATGTTTCCTTTTTGTGGACAAAGGGAAATTGTTTTAGATCTCGACTAGCCTCGATGTGATTTTTTGAAGAATTTTTCATGTAGGGAGAAACGGATCCCAAGAAAATCATTTTTGACCAGTTACATGCAACTGCATTCCAGTACACTCCTTTGGGTAGAACTGTTACTGGATCTGCCGAGAACATAAAGAAAATTTCGAAGGAGGACATTCAGAATTACATTTCAACCCAGTATGCAGCACATAGAATGGTATTGGAATATTGTTTTCTTCTTGTCTGTATGTTTCCTAAGTTCTTTGTGAATCTGGCTGTGCTTCATACATACCATATTTGCTTTAGGTGATTTCTGCTGCTGGAGCTGTTAAACATGAGGATTTTGTTGAACAAGTGAAGAAGTTTTTCACCAAACTATCGGCTAATCCTGTTACCACGCCTCAGTTGGTTGCAAATAGCCCGGCAATATTCACTGGTTCAGAGGTGTGCTAGATACCTAGAAGAATTATGATCTGCATATTCAATATCATGTATTCTTGACCTTTGACATGCTGTATTATTTTGTAATAATAGGTCCGAATTATTGATGATCTGCCTCTTGCTCAATTTGCGGTTGCCTTCAACGGAGCATCATGGACAGACCCTGATTCCACAGCTTTGATGGTCTTGCAACAAATGTTTGGTTCATGGAACAAAAGCTGTGGAGGGGGGAAGCACATGGGGTTGGTCTTTCTTATTGCTAAAACCATCCACATATTTTTGCTCTTTTGCTTGAGTAGTAAGGTGTTGAGGATAATTATAAAATAATAAATATGCATTATCACCAACAACTTATGCTTTTAAATATATGGAATTATTCATAGGTTTGAATTCTATCTGCTGCATCTCCCCATAAGATGTAATGAAAAAAAAAAAAAAGGAAAACGAAGAAAAAAGTATTGAGACATTACTGAGAAATTTATATTTTGTTTTCACTTTGTGGTTGTGTGTGGCTTGACTATTATTCTAATTGCACTGGTATATTGTCTGTTAACAGTTCAGCGCTTGTACAAAGAGTGGCCATTAATGAGATAGGTGAGAGTGTGATGGGTTTTAACATCAACTATAAAGACACGGGGCTTTTTGGCGTCTATGCTGTTGCCAAGGTGAGTGCAATCTGAGGAAATGGTATGCTATGGTCTTCAAAGAACAAAGATAATATTCTGCTTTAAACCTAGTTTTCCAATCATGAAAATGAGTTGTTTATTCCCATAATCCCATTTTTTAATCATTTTGTGTGTGTGTTCTTGGTGTACCATTACAATCTCTTATATTTATCTTGATCAAGTTTTCATTTGTGAACAAACAATACTAAGCTTTACAGTTTTTGTATAAGTCGGTAAACTCTAGTATCTAATTTAATACTTCTAGAGCTAATAAATACTTTGGAAAAAATGAGAATAGGAAAAGAACACATTCTTTATATTTATTTGGTTCTGTTTTACTTCCTATAAGATGTTTCTTTTCCTTGTACATTTTGATGTAGCTTCAAACATTCTTTAGCTTCATGCACATCTTTCTCTGCTGATCATAATTCCATACATCCACAATAAGTGGCTTGCAAAAGAGTGAAGGGTGATATATGTTTCTCAGTGCTGATGACTTGTGATGGATTCACATGATGGGAACTTACTTTTGGATTTTGTGCTTTACTAGCCTGATTGCTTGGATGACTTGGCTTATTCAGTAATGTATGAGATATGCAAGTTATGCTACCGAGTATCTGAAGCTGATGTTATTCGTGCTCGTAATCAGGTTCTTATCACTGATTAGTCTGTTGACTTCTTTCTTTTGTCACTATTATCTGCCCCCCATGCAATAACTGTGTCTTTTGCAGCTAAAATCTTCCTTGATACTCCAAATTAATGGATCAAGTGCTACTGCTGAAGAAATTGGACATCAGGTACTCAATAATGTGGTAGTCACAGTATTAGATTTATAGATGCTAGTGGAAGTGTTCTGGCAACATGTTTGTCTCAGAGAACCTCTACATCTTCCTGTAGTTGATCGAGTCAATTGCTTTGGCATATAAGAACCCTTTTTTTTTCTGATTGCTGCATCCCAATTTTTTTCTTAATGCTTTGTTTTGTCACAAAGTTGTTTACTTACATTTCTGGTGTTTTTTGTGCAGTTAATAACCTATGGCCGAAGAATTCCATATGCTGAGTTATTTGCCAGGATTGATGCTGTGGATGCCAGCACCATAAAAAGAGTTGCCAACCGTTTTATTTTTGACCGGGTAAGCCCACAAGGCCTCTCAGACATGTGTTTCTGTCACTACTTTGTAGTTAAGTGCCTTTAGAAACTTGGGGTGCATTAGCCATTAGGTCTGGAATCTGGAATGATCATATGATTGATTACAAACAAGCATGTATGCACCAGAAGAAAATGTCTCTGCTGTGATAGTGCATTTGCAAAAAGTTTTGTTATTTTTTCTCTATGGCGTGAAATTCTTGAAGATTAACGTTTTACCATTACAGGAAATTGCAATTGCAGCAAGGGGAGCGATTCAGGGATACTTACCCGATTATAACTGGTTTAGACGCAGGACATACTGGCTGCGCTACTAAACCTTTATTCCTTTGCCCGCTTTCTTTCTGTTATTTCTGTAACGCGGTTTTTCTTCAAGAGCCTGTGTTAGGCATCATAACACTCAGAGTCTGCACAAGTTTTGGTGGAAATAAGTTGGTTTTTTTTGGGATCACCTTCTAGCTTTTGTACAAATGGTGATGTATCAAGTCTCATTAATGAGGCATTATATTGTTTCTTTTGCAGATCTGGTAGCAATTGGGTGATTGTATGTTTTGGTGCTATGAAAATGTAACTATTTATAGCTACTGTGAAATAAGGGCAACTCATTTCAACACTTCATTTATGTGTTTGTTGGTGCTGTGAAAATGTAACTATTTTATAGCTACTGTGAAATAAGGGCAACTCATTTCAACACTTCGTTTATGTGTTTGTTCTTTGCACTTTGTTAGTAGTAAGTAGAAGTAGTTAGATATGACCCCAGTTTAGTTTCGATTGGTTCTGAATCGTTAGTTTATGATTTTGAAAATTGATAAATTAGAATCGGAACCTTTAATTTTCTCAAAAAAAAAAAAAAAGAATCGGAACCTTTAAGAAGGTTTAAATTTCAGTTTAAACTGACGGTTTGAATTTTTTTTCCTTCTTCGGTTTGGAACCTGTGACCAGTTCCGATTCTCAGCTTTAATAAACTGAAATCAGAACCTTTTGAGTTCCAGTTTTGGACCATAATTGATTTTAATTGGTCGCAATAGTATTCGGTTCGGATCAAACCTATTGGTCGAAATTGTGATATTATTTAAGGTAAAATGATTAATGATAAATATTGTAATATTTATAATTGAAATTGTGATACTTACAAAATGTAATTCTAGTGTAAATATTTTAATACTTATATCTGAAATGTTACTTATAAGAGAAATTATAGTACTTTGTAACAAATTTAATGTCAATTTTAAATGAAAATAAATTGTTAATTATGATAGATATTACATTATTTATTATGTAAAATTACAATATTATATAAGATAAAATTGATTTTTACTAATAATAAATATTGTAATATTTATAATTGAAACACTTACAACCCGAACCTTTTCACAAACAAAGATTCGGTAAGAACGTCTCCCAAAAATTTGTGTCAATTTTTATATTATCATTGGTTAATCAAAATCAAACACCAAAAATATCAACTTAACTTCAATTATTTTTCTATTAACAAACGGCCATTTTTGTCAAGAGGCCTGAAATATTCCATTTCTGTCAAAACCCCTACGTTTCCGAGAGCCCATATTGCGTCTTAGAACTAGAATAAGCTTTTTCTCCAATTTTCCATTTTCCTTTCTCGTTTTCGCCTCGCTTCCCGGTTTGGCTGCGTTATTTGTGAAGCAAAATCAGCCGTGTTCTGTTACTCTCAGGTAAGTAATCCAGTTTGTTGTGCCCACACAGTTGGGATATTGTATAATCTGCAGTTATTTTGTGCCCACCAACTGTTCGATGAAAGACTTGGATTCACAAACTAACGGGTAAAGAGAGATAGAGTGGGGGAGGAAGTGGCAATTCTATAGAGCTGCACTTTCATTGAAGGAAACACAAAGGGAAAAGAAAATTGGAGTGTAGGAGGGTTAAGGGAGTTCTGCAATCTGTACTGATTGTCTGACATTGTTTTGTTGGGATGCTTAAAGTTAATATTGGTTGGAATTATTTTCTTTTTAAGAAAAATAATGATCCTAGGTATGCTTTGGGTAAGGTGGAAAGGCAAGAAACCAATTTTGGAAATGAACTGATATTTTTTGATTAAATATGTTAAATTAATTTGACGAAATATAGTGTGAATTTGTTATTCTTCCAAGAAAATATACATTCCATGTAGTATAGAAAAAAAGAAGGGCGTGAAATGTGCATACCAAATGCATGAAATGACTTAGAGGTCAAAATCACAATTCCTTTCTGATATGATTATTTCATATAGAAAAAAAGAAGGGCATTTTGGTTTTTCTCTATTATTCTTTTGCTTGGTGATCTAAGGTGTTTCCATGTTGCAATTTTTACTATCTAAATATCAAAATTAAGAACTTTAATGTAGCTTAATATTGGTGAAAAATTTTAAATTTAAAAGGGTCCAGTTTGAGCATTTACGTGTGACTACTCTTATTGGAGTGGGTGGAGAAACTGGCTGTATTATGTAATAAATACAGTGTAACTATGGAAGTAATCTTTTAACCGAGTAGAGTGTGTGTTCCTATGTAGTTGACCATCTCATGTGCAGTCATCTCTTGCAAAGTAAGGTGTCAGGATGTACATCAATTAGCACTGTGCTCACACTTACATAGTTAATTGTTTTTTACTTCTTTGCAAGTGAAATTGTGCTTCATGAATAATCTCTACAGTAAGTGTATCTTTTTATATCTTCAAGCAGATAAGAATAGACTTAAAAGATTGTATTTCAGATTTTGTGCATGGCATTAACCAACTGATGCAGCCTGCTTTTTGTCATTTTATGATTCAAGTAGTTATGTGCTTTCTATTCATATGCTTCTTCTCTATTTCTGTTTTCCTTTTATTTTCAGTGTAATGGAGGAGCAAACCCTTTTCAGTAAATTGATGATAAATCTTCGTGCTACTTGCAAGTGAGTATGCCTTTCAGATTCCAATTACATTACCTGCTTTTTTTTTTTTTTTTTTTTTTTTTTTTTTTTCCCTAAAAAACTTAGCCAAAACCTTCATTTGTGCGAGTGAAAAATACACTCACACCTCTCTCTGCCAACAAGGAAAAAACCTGCAAAAAAATAAAAAAAAATGTCAGTGTTGGTGTTGCTCTAATTACATAATACATACCCTTAAATTAATTCACCCATCAATTGTATATCAAATTAAATAAAACCACACCCAACACACATTAAATTTGATGAATTTTTTAATAATAGCAATACCCTTCGCCCAATCATTATTGCGTGGACTGTGATCCACATAGCTATTTGAACTATGGTCCAAAAATATATAAAATATATTATTCTAACTCATAAAATATATTATCTTACACCAAAAATTTTATTATTCTAACACATAAAGTACATTATACATTGTTCTAACTCATAAATACATTTGTCTAACACATAAAATACATTATTCTAACTCATAAAATACATTATCTTACACTAAATATTTCATTATTCTAACACATATAAAGTGTATTATTGTAACATATAAAGTACATTATTTTAACTTATAAAATACATTATCTCAGGGCCGTTCTAAAAAAAACGGAGGTCCTGTACGACATCGTAATTTGGGCCCCCTTTTCAAGTATATACATTATACTACTTTAAATTAAAGAAATTCCTTACTTTGTCACAACTATTTGCAAATATTAGACAAAGTCAAGTTAAGACTGTGACTATCACAAGAAATATAAAATACTCGATCCCTTTTGAGATTGAGTTAGTTGCTCAATTCTTGGCATCATCCTTTTGCTCATCTATTTGATGTAGTAATGGAAAGAGCTCCCTTTCGAGATTGAGTTAATTGCTAAATTCTTGTTTTCTTTACGAGAGTAATATATCATATTTTTGTAATAGAGAATTATTCTACGTGGTTACTGTAATACTGCGCTAGTGAGTTGATATGCAAATCCTCATATAATATATCATATATGTACATAAATATCAATCATTATTACATGAACCATGATCCACACAGGTGTGTGGACCATAAATAAAAAATAAATTTGTAATATACTAAAAGTACATTATTTTTGTACGTAAAGTATATTATTTAAGTAGTGAAAATACAGTATTTTATATATACTATCAAATAATGTACCTTCAGTACAAAAATAATGTACTTTTAGTATATTAAAAATGTTCTTTATATTCATAGTCCACACAGCTTTGTAAACCATGATCTACACAATAATTTCTTTTTTAAANTAGTGTAAAATATTAGCTTATGGGCATATAAACAAGAAGTATAGCATTTATTCTGTATTTGTAAAATGCAGATTTTTTTCATATTATCTTCTGATTCAGCATGTTCTACCTTGTGTGCAGTGGATTTTCATTCTTTTCTAGTCTAGTATAAAAAACTTGGTTGTATTAACTTTCTATTGGTAGTAGTTTTAATGTGATAAGCATGGCCTAGGGAGTTAATTTGCTTATAATTTGTCAGCTTCACGGGAATTAATACTAATTGGAAAGTTTATACTGACTGTGTATTCATATTTCATTTTGACGTCGCAGTCCAATTAATTAGTCCTAAGTAACTTAAATGTATTTATTAAATTAAAGGTACTACACTGGCTACCCGAAGGATCTTGGACCATCAAAGGTTATTCACTTTACCTCAGAGCGGGAGTTTGTCCAGCTTCTTCATCAAGGACATCGTGTGGTTGTTGCATTCACTGTCAAGTAATTCCAAGTTGATTCTTCCCATCCCTTTCTTTTCCCTAGTTTATCATTGTTATTGCTAAATCCCAAATCTTTATATATATATATATACACACATTTCTTTTCATAGGGGTAACTATACTAGACATCTTGACAAAGTGTTGGAGGAAGCTGCAGCTGAGTTTTATCCGAATGTAAAATTTTTACGTGTAAGTGGGTTTTTACTTATAAAATAGGTGTAAAACAGATGAACAGGTGTTTTTCTATATATTGAATGAAGCTGTACAAGGTCCGATTTATACGCACTAGCTAGGAAATGCAACAACAAGATTCAAAAATTAAAACCCAAGGCTAGGAAAAACATCCTCTAATTTCCTCTTGATTTTCTCTAACAATAAGCAATGGGAGGCTAGAGACATTCATATCCATAGCACTGCAACTATTTGCTCTCTCTCTGTCCTTCTCTCCTCCTCTCCTCCCACATGGGTGTGACCTATTGCCCCCTTAGTTCACTTGATCTTCCTGTAGACCTTAAGTAGAAATGTTTTTTTTTTTTAACAATGATGACATCCAACAACTGTATCTTTGATTCTTGTTCATCTAAATTTTTTTTTTCCCACATTTAATTTCATATTTTTCTTCAGCCTGCCACTACTCCTCTAATCTCTGACTTTCTCATGTCTAATATTTAAAACATTAGCATCAGTACTCAAGTTTTCTAGCATGCCTTAACTTTGTTGAATTTCTTAACATTTTGGTCTTTTGTTGGAATTTAGGTTGAGTGCCCAAAGTATCCTGGGTTTTGCATAACACGGCAAAGGAAGGAATATCCTTTTGTAGAGATATTTCATAGCCCAGAACAAGTACGTTTGACTTGACATTCTTTGTTGGATACTTCGCCACAATTTGATGAAAATTACTTTGTTTTCCTTGCTATATATGTATATATAAGATGACATTAGTAGTGATTGTGGTTTGTGGATTCATAAAACATTTCTAGTTTGTTGACATATGTGGATTGGATGGTTATACTGCTATTTGCTATACTTCAGAAGGTTGTGTAGTATAAATCTAAGTTANTTTTTGCCCTAGAAACATTTTAGTGTAAAATATTAGCTTATGGGCATATAAACAAGAAGTATAGCATTTATTCTGTATTTGTAAAATGCAGATTTTTTTCATATTATCTTCTGATTCAGCATGTTCTACCTTGTGTGCAGTGGATTTTCATTCTTTTCTAGTCTAGTATAAAAAACTTGGTTGTATTAACTTTCTATTGGTAGTAGTTTTAATGTGATAAGCATGGCCTAGGGAGTTAATTTGCTTATAATTTGTCAGCTTCACGGGAATTAATACTAATTGGAAAGTTTATACTGACTGTGTATTCATATTTCATTTTGACGTCGCAGTCCAATTAATTAGTCCTAAGTAACTTAAATGTATTTATTAAATTAAAGGTACTACACTGGCTACCCGAAGGATCTTGGACCATCAAAGGTTATTCACTTTACCTCAGAGCGGGAGTTTGTCCAGCTTCTTCATCAAGGACATCGTGTGGTTGTTGCATTCACTGTCAAGTAATTCCAAGTTGATTCTTCCCATCCCTTTCTTTTCCCTAGTTTATCATTGTTATTGCTAAATCCCAAATCTTTATATATATATATATACACACATTTCTTTTCATAGGGGTAACTATACTAGACATCTTGACAAAGTGTTGGAGGAAGCTGCAGCTGAGTTTTATCCGAATGTAAAATTTTTACGTGTAAGTGGGTTTTTACTTATAAAATAGGTGTAAAACAGATGAACAGGTGTTTTTCTATATATTGAATGAAGCTGTACAAGGTCCGATTTATACGCACTAGCTAGGAAATGCAACAACAAGATTCAAAAATTAAAACCCAAGGCTAGGAAAAACATCCTCTAATTTCCTCTTGATTTTCTCTAACAATAAGCAATGGGAGGCTAGAGACATTCATATCCATAGCACTGCAACTATTTGCTCTCTCTCTGTCCTTCTCTCCTCCTCTCCTCCCACATGGGTGTGACCTATTGCCCCCTTAGTTCACTTGATCTTCCTGTAGACCTTAAGTAGAAATGTTTTTTTTTTTTAACAATGATGACATCCAACAACTGTATCTTTGATTCTTGTTCATCTAAATTTTTTTTTTCCCACATTTAATTTCATATTTTTCTTCAGCCTGCCACTACTCCTCTAATCTCTGACTTTCTCATGTCTAATATTTAAAACATTAGCATCAGTACTCAAGTTTTCTAGCATGCCTTAACTTTGTTGAATTTCTTAACATTTTGGTCTTTTGTTGGAATTTAGGTTGAGTGCCCAAAGTATCCTGGGTTTTGCATAACACGGCAAAGGAAGGAATATCCTTTTGTAGAGATATTTCATAGCCCAGAACAAGTACGTTTGACTTGACATTCTTTGTTGGATACTTCGCCACAATTTGATGAAAATTACTTTGTTTTCCTTGCTATATATGTATATATAAGATGACATTAGTAGTGATTGTGGTTTGTGGATTCATAAAACATTTCTAGTTTGTTGACATATGTGGATTGGATGGTTATACTGCTATTTGCTATACTTCAGAAGGTTGTGTAGTATAAATCTAAGTTACAGAAAAAACTTGTACTAATGAATTCCAAGTTGTATACCTGCATTGGAAACCTTTAGAGTTACACAAGGATCATGCAATAATAAGCAACAGACATGATATGCCAGGTGGAAGGTTTGGATGCTATATTTTCATGAGTTTTTTACTGCTGGCACTGTGCCATCATACTCTTTACTTGCTACCTAATGTTAGCTATTGCTACAAGTTGTTCTCCATTATCTGACAATCAGTGCTCTGTATAATAGTTCCATTTATCTCTGTTGTTGTGAAGAGGCATGGATGCATTTTACTGATGTGAACATCTATCCATTAGATGTCTGTTAGGTTTAACACTTCTTACTTCCTTTTGTATCTTAGATTCTATGCCTTTTCATTTGATTTATAAGATACCAAGCCATCTAGTTGATAATATTTTTGTGTGTGTGTGTGTGCCAGGCACTTAATCAGGGTAAGGCTGCAGATCCAAATATAACAAGATACTCTGTAAAAGTTTTACCGGTAAGTTTCAATGTTCGTTTAGGGTTTAGTATAACAAGATACTTTTCAGTATTATGCTTTGTGTGCCAAACTACTTTGCTGCTAACAAAACATGAATGCCTGTTAGTGAACTGACTAAAATTCCCCCATCCCAAATGGCAGGATACTACTGAAATCAACTAAGTTTATTCCCTATGTAGTTGGTATTGCTACATGGATTCTAGCTTCATCAGTCCTATTATGCACCAAAAATGAAAAAGCCTAAACATAAAATATATGCAGAACCAAATATTCTTTATTATTTACCAATAAGTGAGCTCTAGAGAGGATTCTTCTTGCACTTGTAGGATTTTTCAAACCTTCCCTGTAGCGTACTTGCATTACCGTGCTCATTTCCCCCTTGATGAACTATTTATTTGGTAGATCGAAACATTCATATGATGCATTTTCACTATTTGTTGAATGCCTCTTTTCACACAGTGTATATCAAGAAGAGAAATACAGAGTAATTTTAATTTAATCCTGTAAAGAAAAAAAAAAGGATGAGAAAAAGAATTTTAAGAAGTTTTGAAGATCATGTGCTAGGTAGCATGGAACTGGGAAATGGTGGCATGGGACATGGTGAAATGACAATTTAAAAAAATATAGGACATAGAACCTGGGGAAACGTGCATATATAAACTATATATAGATGGAAGCATTAATGTGATGCATTTTCACTTTTTGTTGAATGCCTCTTTTCACACAATGTATATCAAGAAGAGAAATACAGAGTAATTATAATTGAATCCTGTGAAGAAAAAAAAAGGTTGAGAAAAAGAATTTTGAGAAGTTTTGAAGATCATGTGCTAGGTAGCATGGAAATGGGGGCATGGGACATAGTGAAAGAATTTTGTCCAAATCTTATTTCTTTAAGATTTTCGATTTTATGGGAAAGGGGACAACACATTTCAAAGAGGAAGCTGAGATTGTTCTCCAGACATCACTTTTGTCTGCTTTTATATGTGTGTGTGTGTGTGTGTGTGGTCAGTATGTGACAATCAAATGCATGACTTCAGAAGAGTTTAGTGGGTTAAGGTTTTATGTGATTCTATATTTTGGGTTACTAATGCTATTATATTGTTCTTATTAACACTTATTTTCTTGTCTAATTTCCCTGTTTCAATTTTCCAGTTCAACTATGATCTCAGTGCATATGGATTTAGAGAGTTTTTCAAGCGCCATGGAATTCAATCATCTGATCCTCAGTGAATTTTGTGGAATGCACTGGTATATATCCAATTATCCATCTTGATATGGCATAACTCCATCTATTTGTTTACACTCTACATGGACTTCTTTTTGGAGCCTTAGTGAAGACTACAATATTATTTAGAAAAGAGGGTAATTGTAAAAATCGGCCTAGGCGGCCGCTTAAGCACTGACTAGGCGCTAAGCGCTCCTAGGCCAAGGGGATTTCACCCCTAGACACCTTTTAGTCGGCTGGCCAATTAGACACCCAACTCGGTGCCTAACTTGGTCGAGTCTGCGACCAACCCGGCCGAGTGTTTTATTATTATTATTATTATTATTATTATTATTATTATTATACTCGGCCTGCTAGGCGCCCCAGCCGCCCGACTACCACCGACTTGGCCATATTATATACGGAGTACTAAATTATATATTGACTAGATTATATATCGCTGATTTTAGACATAGAGAGCATTTCCCTTCACTGTTTTGTAACTTATCAGTTTTCCTTGCAAATCAAGTCTTTTTTTTTTTTTTTCCTGAAAAGCATCATCTTGTTTTTGCAGAGTTTCTATTTTATGGGAGCTGTATAAATTCTTCCATTTCAACGCTGGCGGCAAGGATTTGCAGAAACGGGTAATTAGTGTTTAAACGTTGTTGAAGTTGCATCAAGTGAGACAGCCATATTAAAGCTTCTCACTGTCAGTTTTTCATTATTGTGCTGAGTGATTCCCTGGTAGTTCAATAACTGAAACATAATACAGTAGCATTTATTCATGTGTACCAATAGGATATAACATTTTCCTGGTCAATGGCCATCAGATTAGCATTTATTCATGTTTCAATAGTTTGGAAGTCGTGTGTGCTTCTTTTGTGAACTATGTGATAAGTTGGGTATAAATGTTGTATGAGGTGGGATGATGTGTTTGAATAATTGGAAACCCTAATCATATTTCTTGGTAGGCTTAATTTCCCAATGTTACTATAAATATAGGATTTTCAATATACAGAGACACAAATAGATAATTTATTGTAATTTTTTTTATTATAATATATTTTCTCTAATTTTTTTTTTTTTGGTTTTGTTTTGTTTTTGTTGTTTTGTTTGTTTGCTTGTTTTTGTTTGCTTGTTTTTGGTTTTTTTTTGTTTTTGTTTTTGTTTTTTGTTTTTTTTTTGTTTTTTGTTTTTTGTTTTTTTGTTTTTTTTTTTTTTTTTTTTGTTTTTTGTTTTTTGTTTTTTGTTTTTTGTTTTGTTTTCTCTCACCTATTTTGTTTTCGGGTGGGGACTATTTTTCACCTGCCAAGTTTTTCAATCTTTTAATGTTTTAACAATATGCAAAACTAAAGGCATCCTAAATGCTTTCATCGTACTTTTTTTTTGGGACAGAAATAACATTATGTGATAATTTATTTTCCTATATGATTTAATCTCATGTGGGTAAGGATTCTCATAGATCACAGTCATAGGAGCATCACTATATATATATATACACACACACACACCCCACTCATAAATAGTACAAAATCTATCCTTAAAACAAATCTTACATATACTCAAATCTAAAAAAGTAAAAGCAAAATTTGAAATAGTCATACAAGGAATCAAAGTCAGTAAAGGTAATTTCAAAATGGCTCACCAAGGAAAACAAAGTAATAGATTAACAAAAATATTATAGGAAAATCACATCAATCTTAAAAAACCCCTATCATTTCAACTGATGAACAAAGAAATCTAAAATATATAATTGCTAAAAAAAATCTCAACCTATAAGTCAATATGTATTAGACGTGAAAGAGGTGAAACATAATACCTAATTCTATGCATTTCACAAAATAAAAAATAACGAGTGAGAAAACAACCTCCATACCTATGTGTTTAAGTGCAAGTATAGAACTGAAAATAAATAGATCTTTACAACAAAATCCCAAGAATGAATCAACAAGCAAATTTTTGATTACTTGTATGGCTAAAATATCAAGGCGACGCATAGAGAACAACGAAAGGCAAGCCGAAAATAATCTCACTGAAAATTTATATATATAATAAGATTTAAAAAATAAAAAATAAAAAAACAAAAGAAAACAACTAAAGAACAAATCAAAGTCGTGAAAGATATTCTTGATACATCTCACCGAGAAATTGAAACAAAGTTCAAAGAAAACATCAATGGGGTTAAATAAATAACAAGTAAAAGTTCAATCTTAGAACTTACAAGACTCATCATAAAAAAAAATTGGAACAAGGTTGTCTCCAATTTTAAGATTGTGTGTAATTGCTGATGTGTTGAACACTGAATTTTAGTCAATGTTATATAGGAGAGAGGTGTTGAACACTGAATTTTAGTCAATGTTATATAGGAGAGAGATGTTGAACACTGAATTTTAGTCAATGTTATATAGGAGAGAGAGATAGCTCTGAATAACGTGAGCTCTTGCGTGGCATTTTCGTATATAGAAATTCTCAACGATCAGATTTTTTTTCATTGGAGAAATATTTTTGTCCATAAATTTTTGAAAACTTTATAAAATGTCTAAAATTTTTAAGGTGCGTTACTTTAATGCTTAAGGTGCGTGATTTGTATGCTTAAAGTGCATCAACATTGAAACTTAAGGTGTCCCATTTTAAAACTTTAGGTGCGTGGTTTGTGTGCTTAAGGTGCATGGTTTGTGTATTGAAGGTGCACCATTTTAAAACTTTACGTGTGTGATTTGTGTTCTTTAGGTGTTTTGTTTGTGTTCTTTACGTGAGTGATTTGTGTACTTAAGGTGCGTCATTTTAATGCTTAAGGTGCGTACATAACTGTACAACCGCATGGGAAGACTTATCATAAAAAAAAATTGGAACAAGGTTGTCTCCAATTTTAAGATTGTGTGTAATTGATGATGTGTTGAACACTGAATTTTAGTCAATGTTATATAGGAGAGAGATAGCTCTGAATAACGTGAGCTCTTGCGTGGCATTTTCGCATATGGAAATTCTCAACAATAAGATTTTTTTGTTTGGAGAAATATTTTTGTCCATAAATTTTTGAAAACTTTATAAAATGTCTAAAAATTTTAAGGTGCGTTACTTTAATGCTTAAGGCGCGTGATTTTTATGCTTAAGGTGCGTCAGCATTGAAACTTAAGGTGTCCCATTTTAAAACTTTAGGTGCGTGGTTTGTGCTCTTAAGGTGCTTTGTTTGTGTGCTTAAGGTGCATGGTTTGTGTATTGAAGGTGCACCATTTTAAAACTTTACGTGCGTGATTTGTGTTCTTTAGGTGTTTTGTTTGTGTTCTTTATGTGAGTGATTTGTATAATTAAGGTGCGTCATTTTAATACTTAAAGTGCGTAACTATACAACCGCATGGGAAGACTCATCATAAAAAAAAAATTGGAACAAGGTTGTCTCCAATTTTAATATTGTGTGTAATTGCTGATGTGTTGGACACTGAATTTTAGTCAATGTTATATTGGAGAGAGAGATAGCTCTATATAATGTCAGCTCTTGCGTGGCATTTTCGTATATGGAAATTCTCAACAATAAGATTTTTTCCATTGGAGAAATATTTTTGTCCATAAATATTTTGAAAACTTTATAAAATGTCTAAAAATTTTAAGGTGCGTTACTTTAATACTTAAGGCGCGTGATTTGTATGCTTAAGGTGCGTTAGCATTGAAACTTAAGATGTTCCATTTTAAAACTTTAGGTGCGTGGTTTGTGCTCTTAATGTGCTTTTTTTGTGTGCTTAATGTGCATGGTTTGTGTACTGAATGTGCACCATTTTAAAACTTTAGGTGCGCGATTTACGTTCTTTAGGTGATTTGTTTGTGTTCTTTACGTGAGTGATTTGTGTACTTAAGGTGCGCCATTTTAATGCTTAAGTTGCGTAACTGTACAACCGCATGGGAAGACTCATCATAAAAAAAATTGGAACAAGGTTGTCTCCAATTTTAAGATTGTGTATAATTGCTGATGTGTTGAACACTAAATTTTAGTTAATGTTATATAGGAGAGAGATAGCTCAGAATAACGTGAGCTCTTGCGTGGCATTTTCGTATATGGAAATTCTCAACAATCAGATTTCTTTCCATTGGAGAAATATTTTTGTGCATAGATTTTTGAAAACTTTATAAAATGTCTAAAAAGTTTTAGGTGTGCTTCTTTAATGCCTAAGGTGCGTCAGCATTGAAACTTAAGGTGTCTCATTTAAAACTTTAGGTGCGTGGTTTGTGCTCTTAAGTTGCTTTGTTTGTATGTTTAAGGTGCATGGTTTGTGTACTGAAGGTGCACCATTTTAAAACCTTAGGTGCATGATTTGTGTTCTTTAGGTGTTTTGTTTGTGTTCTTTACGTGAGTGATTTGTGTACTTAAGGTGCGTCATTTTAATGCTTAAGTTGCGTAACTGCACAACTGCATGGGAATACTCACCATAAAAAAAATTGGAACAAGGTTGTCTCCAATTTTAAGATTGTGTGTAATTGCTGATGTGTTGAACACTGAATTTTAGTCAATGTTATATAGGAGAGAGATAGCTCTGTTTAATGTGAGCTCTTGCGTTGCATTTTCGTATATGGAAATTCTCAACAGTAAGATTTTTTCCAACAGAACAGTATAGACCAAAACGGCCCCCTACACGGCCCATGTAGGGGGCCATTTTGGTGACGCGGAACAAATATCAGGAGGGACCCACATGGGCCGTGTGGGTACCCGTTTTGTTTTTCCCAGTTTGCTTCGTGCTCCGTTTTGCACTCCGCTACTCCTCTCCCTCCTTGAGTGGGATTCTAAATTATCAAAATTGATCCAAAGCAATCCAATATGCTTATTTCACTACTCCTTGTGGAGAATTTCACCTATAAACACAAAAACACACAAACGAGTAATAAATCCCACTCAAGTATCAACACTGTACTTAACTACAAAAATAGATGAAATAAGGGGTGAAAAGGTGTTTAGAAATAGAGTTATCAATGTGCTGCAAGAAGAAATGTTCTGACTGCTCTTCAAAGGTTAAACATTGCTATTGATGTAGCTTCAGCATTGAATTATCTTCACAATGATTGTGAACCCATTATTCATTGTGATTTGAAACTGAGTAATATTTTTCTTGATAAGGACTTAACTGCTCATGTTGGAGATTTTGAATCATTAATGTTTTGTTTACCAACAATTGAAGATTCATCTAGTACTGTCAGATTAAATGGGACCATAGGCTACGTTCCACCAGGTAACTAACATATTTTTAATTAAATAAAGCTTTACCATGTAGTCATATACTAGCTAAATAAGGATAAATCACATTATTTCTATAAACTTCCAGTTATGGTTTAGTTCTTTACCAAACTATAATAGATGCTTTATTTTTACGTTTGATTTAATTTGTTTTTTCTTGGCAAATTATTTTGATCTAGAATATGCGACAAGCATAAATGCACCAACATTTGGAGATATATATAGTTATGGAATTCTTTTGTTGGAAATATTCACTGCAAAGCGAGTCATAGATTTA
Source organism: Ipomoea triloba (assembly GCF_003576645.1). Classification (NCBI taxonomy): domain Eukaryota; kingdom Viridiplantae; phylum Streptophyta; class Magnoliopsida; order Solanales; family Convolvulaceae; genus Ipomoea; species Ipomoea triloba. Next base: position 2,933,130 of record NC_044929.1, read on the forward strand.
TTCAATGATGAATGTAGTCTCTATAAATATGTAGCATCAGCACTGCTAGAGCAAATGATGAAGATCGTAGACCCATTGCTTCTAATATACCTAGAAAGAAACCATGTATGGATGTGATAAAATGTTGGACAGTGATGGAAATTTGCTTTAAATTAAGGAGAGAGATGCGTACTTTCTTTTTCTCCATCTTCAAAACCAGGCTCTCTTGTGCTTCTACATCCCCATTGGATCGAATACTTATGAAAGATGTTATCATCGAGTTACAGAATATCAAAAAGAGCTTCATGTATAAGAACAAGCAAACACCCTCTATTGCATAGAATATCTCTAGATTTTTTTGTATTGATATTGTACTTTCCCAGGATTCATCTTTTGTTTTGATTTATGAATATCCTAATATCAAGTGGTAAATTATTTTAACCATGCATAATTAAAATATTTTTTAAAAAATGAATCATTTTCTAAAAATTATTTTTTGAAAAATATTTTTCAGGATTTCAAAGTGACATTTAGTGTAATATAAAAATATAGAGAATATTTGTTGCTTCATATTACAACAGAAGAATCCAAAAAAGTTTATAGCAAAAGAAACACAGAGTAACATTTATTAGTCCAAATAAATAACAAACTTAACATAATTGCTAGCTCACCAGCAGAAACATTGTTAAATCACAAGACATATATGTTTGTTTAATTTTATGCAAAGAAGGTTTTCTTAATCTTCTGTAATTCCCTGCTCACTTCATTCATATGCATGCGATCCATTGGTGATCTTGAAGCACAAGTGAGTCCAATTTTGAAGATGGAGAGGAAGAAGTTATGCACCTTGCTCTCTTCAATTTCTACCAAATTGTCATCATTCTCCAACTCTTCATTTTGTCTTATTCCAAGGTTGCTTTCATGGCATGCTAGAAGCAATGGGTCAACAATTTTCATCACTTGCTCCGATAATGCTGCCTCAACATACTCATAGAGACTCTCACATCCACCATTCATGAATAAAGCATCTGTGGGTCTTTTACCTGTGAACATTTCCAACAAAAGGATTCCAAAGCTATACACATCTCCAAAAGTTGATGCCTTTGCTCCTATGCCGTACTCTAGATCCAAATTATTTGTGAAAACAAACAAAATCAAATGAAAAAAAATTAATCGAGCATTTTAATTTTTTGGAAAGAACTTCTTCAACATAAGATATGATATATGAATATGACTTTTTCTCTTAAGCTAGCTAACTATGGAAACAAGTGATAAAGTTTATGACAATATTCTTACCTGGTGGAACATAACCAATTGACCCCTTTAATCCAATGGTACTACTTTGTTCACCAATTGGATCTCCAACTGTACGTGAATAAAGTCTTGATATACCAAAGTCTCCAACATGAGCAGTTAAGTCTTTGTCAAGCAGAATGTTACTTGGCTTTAGATCACAATGAATAACTGTGGGTTCACAATCATCATGGAGATAATGCAATGCACAAGCTACATCAATTGCAATGTTTAACCTTTGAAGAACACTTAGAACAGTTGTCTTTGCATTATATGAATGTGTATGCAACCACATATCCAAATCCCCATTTTCCATGAACTCATAAACCAAAGCTTTGAATTGATTACCTGCAAAATCACAACTCGAGTAGCAAGTCAAAATTGGAACAAGATTTCGGTGGCGTATGTTCTTCAACACTTTACATTCTGCAAGAAAGCTCTTTGTAGCTCCATTTTTTAGAAGGTCAAGTACCTTCACCGCAGTTATATGTTCTCCTCCACCTTGATTAAATCTTCCTTTGTAAACAGAGCCAAAACTTTCCGAACTGATCAAATTTGTCTCAGAGAAACCATCAGTAGCTTGATGCAGGTCTCTATAAGGGATTTTGGAAAGCTTTTCAACTTTGGATGGCTTAGTTGATTCCGCCCTTTTTTGTTTCCTCCAACACAATGTTAGAAAAACAATGAATGATGCAAACACCAGAGCCGAGCAAATACATGTGAAAATAATAATCATAAGCTTTAAATGCTTTCTGTGTTTTCTTTTCTTCACAGGACATGGAGGCAACTTTAGCTCAGGTATACCACCACATAGCTTTTTGTTTCCAAGCAATGATATATTGGTTGCCACTGCAAACACTCCAACTGTTGGTACCTCCCCCTCTAGATCATTGAAAGAAATGTTCAAATATTGCAATAGAGAAAGCTTTTGGAGGTCTCTCGGTATCTCTCCAGTCAACTTGTTGTTTGAGATATCCAAATACATAATGCTTTTTAAGGAAACCAAAGAAGGTGGGACTTTACCTTCAAAGAGGTTATCATGCATATCAAGATATTCAAGGCTCAAACAATCTCCAATTGTATCTGGAATTTTGCCTGACAATTTATTTCCAGAGATGTCTAAAGCATTTAGTGTTTTCAATTTGCCCACAGCAGGAGATAACAGACCAGTGAAAGAATTACGGGAAAGGTAAAGGTACTTAGACAAAGATGGCAAATTAAAAACTTGTTGAGGAATGGTGCCATCTAGTTTGTTATTGTTCATGTACCATTCATTCAAGTACCTGAAGTTTTCCACATTTGATGGTATATTGCCTTGAAAATTGTTGTTACCCAAATCAATTGCAACTAGAGAAGTAAGGTTAAAAAGAGTGAGAAGTAAGGTTAAAAAGAGTGAGTGGCAATTTTCCAGATAATTGATTTCCATCAAGACTCAAACCTTGCAGTTTATGCAATTCACCTATCTCACTAGGAATAATACCTGATAATAGATTGACTCCTGCCCTAAAAGCGATCAAGCTAACTAGATTTTTTATTCCTTTAGGTATTGTACCAAATATCTTATTATCCTCTAGATTTAGGGAATGGAGTTTGGATGAGAGGTTAGCTATGGTGTTTGGCAATTTACCTTCAAATCTATTTCCAGAAATGGAAAATACATTTAAATTACTACAATTGGACAGAGATGCTATAAAAGCCAAGTCATTGAGAGGATCATTGCTACCAAGAAGATTGCGCCCAAGGTTCAAACGTTGAAGATCTTTTAACCTTCCAATATTATCTGGAACTTTACCTACAAGATGGTTTCCTGGTAGCGTAAGAATTTGAAGCTTAGAGGCGTTGGGAAATGAAATTGGGATGGTTCCATGGAATTTGTTGGCAGCAAAATAAAAGCCTTCCAAGTTTGGCATGGTGTCTCCTATGTAGCTTGGAATGGTCCCTTCAAGTGAGTTTAGGTTTACTGAAAAAGTTCGTATAGAAGTCATATTGAAGAAAGAAGGAGATAGTGTACCAGTGAAATTGTTGATGGCAAGTGAAAGGACATTTAAACCCCAACACCGCGTAATCTCATGTGGAATACGTCCCTCCAAATGATTCATCCTCAAGTTCAATACACGAAGTGATGACAAATTCCCAATAGTGGGAGGAATTCCACCTGTCAATCTGTTTCTACCCAGAGAGAGGTTTTGTAGCTTCTTCAAGTTAGCTAGGAATTGGAATGCAGTAGGGAGGTTCCCCTGGAGGTCATTTCGATTAAAATAGAGTTCCCTAAGGTGTATGCAGCTGCTGAGATTAAGCTTAGCCACTTCTCCCGTCAGTGCATTCCTGGACAGGACGAGAGATCTTAGTCGAAACAGACCACCAATCTCTCCTGGAATTTCGCCGTACAAATTATTGTCACTGAGATGAAGAGCCCTGAGGAAAGTGAGATTTCCAATATGAGGAGATATGGTTCCCACCAACCCCATCCTAGGAAGCTCCAAACCCACAACTCGTCGGTGTCGATGGTCGCAGCTCACTCCTTGCCAACCACAATGGTGCACAGAGTGATTCCAGGAGTTAAGAACTTCTACTCCATTGGGATCATCAGAAGAAATGCGGTGTTTAAACTCTAAAAGAGCAAGTCTATCGGTTTCATTTGATGATGCAAAGGAGGAAGTGGGAATAAGGGTAACACCGCAAAACAGAAGAAGATGGAGAGTAGAAAGAGCAGCTGATGAGAAATAAAAGAATGAGAGGGTTTTGTGATGCCTCATCTTCAATTCTCTCAGCTATATACAATTCAAAAAGATGGATTATTTAATTAGATAAACAAGAGAGTGGGATATGATGTGTGTTTTTGTCACAGTACAGGGTGTATGTATATTATATTGTTTATATAGAGATCCTAAATGAAGATGGAATGTGATATTCGTACTGTTAATTGGTAGGTAAGTTGAAAAGCGGAGGAGGAAAATCTCATAGTGGAATATGGTGGATAGAGTGTGTAACAAGATCGGGTCATAGCATCTTGTGAAAAGAAAAAGGACAAATTATGCTAAAGTGGACGTGTCTATGTTCACAATTTTAAAAATGACCTAGACTATTCGTAATAGCGGGAGCTGAATGCTTGAACGGTAGACTGTTAGCCATATTTGGTTCATACTTGACTCAGAATCATAGATGGTTGACCGTTAGTCATATTTGGCTCATACTTGACTCAGAACTCTAGATGGGGTGTATTGGTGTCTACTAAGCAGTATGAGTACCGTAAACTGTATGTACTATATAATGAATATCTCGTATCCCATCAATTCAGGTTTATATAGGCACATAGTCTGATTGAATAACAACTTCTAGTTAAAACCAATGTTAAAACCCTTTTTAATAAAATTATAAATTTATTTAATATTTTGACCTTGGATTTGTAAAAAATCAATGTTATATGTCCAACGTTGTAGGTGATTTCTGTAGTAGTGAAAGTTGTTGTTTTGTTATATTTGTTGTAGTTGTTGTTGGTGAAACTTTTTGTATTCACTCAAAACACGAGTAACGACCCATGCAATTCGGAACATCTGTGGACCCTATAAACATTTGTTAAATATTCAGAATGGCTTAATGCCATAGATCAGGAATTTAATACTCTCTTACATAATCAAATATGGTCTCTTGTACATTCCGAAACAAATATGAGCATCATTAGGTGTAAGTGGGTCTTTCGTACCAAACGAAAGGCAGACGACTATATTGAAAGACACAAAGCAAGGTTAGTAGCAAAAGCTTTCAATATACACATTGTACATTGTACTGACATAGTTGAAACTCATTTATGTTTGTTTTAGTGTTTCTGACGAGTAATTCTACATGTACTCCCAATTTATATACTCTCATTTTATATTCCCTATAATTTAGCATATTTTAATTGCTTAATTTAGTAGGGAGTCATGATGCTTATTTATTCTTTTTTTCTTCCTCCAATCAAATTTGAATACAAATGGGAGTAAAAATGGAAAGAGATTTTAGGAGTAGATCAAGTATTTTTCTTTTCTGATCATCAATAAAGTAAATAGAAATTTAAGATATTATTTTTAAAACTTTTCAAACTATCACTTGGTACGTGGTGATTTCAAAACTAATATATATACGGATACATGATCACCCAAGTAATAATATTTTAGAACAATTAAAACAAAAATGTTTAGAACTATTAAAACTAAATTTTGAAGAAAATCCTATTACCTTATGGGATAAAGAAAAAATATATGCTGATATAAAATTAATAAATCCAAATGATATTATAAGAAGTAAATCTATAAGATATAGTCCAACCGACCAAAAAGAATTTGAAATACAAATAAAAGAATTATTAGATTTAAGAATAATAAAATAAAGTAGTAGTCCACATAGTAACCCTGAATTTTTATAATAGTTCTACTATTGATAAGAGACAACATTTATAAATAAAATAAGAGACAACATTTATAACCATGTAATAATTGAGGGGCTAAAACTAAAATTTTTGTTTTTGTTTTTATTTTTTTTTATTTCAAAGTCAATAAGATAGATCTATTTTGTTGTACTCAAAAAAAAAAAAAAAAGATAGATCTATTTTTTTGTTTTTTATTTAAAAAAAATTCTATTGTATACTATCAGTTGCTTAATATATTTTATCATTGGATATTTTGAACAACACGTGGAAGAATGGAATATGATGGTTAGAGAACTATATTCATTTTATGCTGATTTAAACATTTATTTCCAACCTGTTGGATTACGGGTATGAATGCAATTATTTGAGGTGGGGCTACTCGTGATGGACGGAAGGTAAGAAAGCAAGAATTGAAGACTGAAGACTTTCTATTAATTATTAATATAGCAGACATATATACCTCGGTTTTCATACTTCATCTTCATCACCTCATGTTGGGTTTAGATAAGCATGCCGTATTTTAAGACGTGCAAGATAGGTAATTACAGATGGCAACGGGGCGAGACAGGTGTGGGGGAGTATACTCTCCATCCCCGTCCCCGTCCCCAACGGGGAATGGAAAATAATCCATATCCCCGACCTCGCGGAGAATTAGCAATCCCTGTCCCCGGTCAATTCTTAGTTAAAATTTTAAATTAATGTAATTTTAATTTTAAAAAATTATATATATATATATATATATATATATAAAATTTTTAATTATTATAATTATTCGAGGAGAGGACAGGGCGGGGAAGGATATCCTCGTCCCCGTCCTCGATGGGAAATTTCACAAATTTTCCGTTCCCGTCGGCCCCAATGGGAACGGGGCACATTACCATTCCTATAGGTAATTCCATTTTCGTACCTAAAGGCACAAGTTCTTGAATTCTTGACATACCCTTATAACCTTATTGAGTAGTGGTTAGGAATTTCTCTCACCCAAAAATATTGTATTGATTGGATAAATACTAAATAATAGTTATGTATTTCCTTTTGTAAGGCAAAAACTTGTGTGAGACGGTCTCACCATGAGACGAGTCGGATCGGGTCGGGTCAATATTCAAATGTAACACTTATATGCTCAAATGTACTACTAATCAAGAATAAAAATTTTGTTACTTAAATGTAATACTTTAATTTTAAGTGAAAATACAATACTTTTACATTTCGATTTAAAAATATTACATTTTTCCTCAAAAGTATTATATTTGCTCTTATAAGTAAGGGCCCTTGTCAACATTACTTATTATGAAAAATGTATTACTTTTTCTCTTATAAGTAACAAAAATTGTATTCTTGATTAGTGTTATATTTGATCATATAAGTATGACATTTGCACATATAAGTATGACATTTGCATGGTGATTTGACCCGACCCGACCCGTCTCACGAATAAGGATCCGTGAGACGGTCTCACACAAGTGTGACCCATTTCGTAAAACTTGGACCATAAATACCAAATTATAAATCCATCAATAAATATCAAATCTATAATAACTTTGTTTTCTTTTAGGGATGTGACTAGCTTAAGTTGACTTGACGTCAAGGAAAAAAGCTAAGATAAATTAAACCACATAGTGGAAGACTAGGAATTTGGTGGTCAAAATTCAAAAGCACTTTGGAAAAAACAAACCTCGTACATCATGGATGTGCATGACTGGAATTTGGTGGTGAGAAACTGGCGAGCTTATTACACAAATTCAAACATTTGCAATAAATTTAGTTCATAGAAAATATTGGCTGGGAATAGAATAACAACTCTAAAAAAAGACCTTTTACATTGCAATTTTGCAAACAAGATATAATATTAGTAGGTTTTTTTTTAATTAAAAATTCAATTGCAATTTATTTTTGTACGTAACTGAAAAAATACTTCAATTTTTAATGGAAAATGGGGATTCACTATTATTCGATCTAAATCTAATGTGAAGAGTGTTTAAAATTTAATAATTTGATTTCTCTTTCACTTATTATCCTTGTTAGTAAGTGTACTAATGTGAGGTTGGGATTCAATCTGGCTAGCTATCTATATTTTCAGGTCTTCTGGCAAAAGGCTTTCCAGATGGATCAGAGCATACACTATATATCAATCGGATAACATCAAACTAGCTTCTAAACAAAACTTCTGGATTAATGATTATGATATCATGTCTTTAATTAAATATAATGTTTAATTTTAAATCAATTGATTGAGGTGGATTAATGATTATGCATATATGTTCTTTCCACGCAGATTTGCTGTTAGCTTGCCTCATACTAATAAGAAAGTAACAGATAGGGAAAATTGTAATTTATGCCCCTCACAAATATATCAATTATCAATGTTACCTTTCCCGGGGTAACACTTGTCCTCATGATAAAAAAAAATCATATAAAAAAAAATATCTCTATGGTTGGAAATTCCATTGATGTAGTGACACTCTATCAAAAAATCACTTAAGTCTATATTTCTAGACCTTTTACAGTTTATTGAAATTTATAAATTCCTATACTATAAAATATAAATAATTGCCAAGACCTTGTGGTCTAGTGGCACCCGATTACACTTACATAAGGGGGTGAGTTCAAGTCCCAGTGGAGGCGATTTTGTATTTTTTTAATTTATTAATCATTTTCAATATATCCATCATTATTGTGTTTGGGAAAATAGATATTAATTTTCATGCAAGACGCATACTTTTGCTAGTATAATTAATTATAGTTTTAACATTTTAAAATCACAATTATTATTAAAGTCAAATATTATTATTATTATTATTATTCTGATCAAAGCAAGGACTCGTTAAAATGGATGCAAATATGCATTAATTGAAACATATATAATAATTTGAATATCAACCTTTCCCTTTAAACATTATCTCCCCTCCATCTTATAGGATGGTCAATGTTAAAACAACTAGGCACCTATCTATTCTAAAGTTGATAAGTTGATGAGGGTGGTTGGATAGGGCTTGGACACTTAGGAACCAATCTTTTTACTGCCCCATATTTCATATGAAAATCATCTGTTGAAATTGATGAGGGTGGTTGGATAGGATTTGGACCCTTAGGAACTAATCTCTTCACTACCCCATATCTCATATGAAAATCATCAGTTGAAATTGATGAGGGTGATTTGATAGGGTCTGGACCCTTAGGAACCAATCTCTTTAACACCCCATATCTCATATCAAAATCATATGTTGAAATTGATGAGGGTGATTTGATAGGGTCTGAACCCTTAGGAACCAATCTCTTCAACACCCCATATCTCATATCAAAATCATCTGTTGAAATTGATGAGGGTGATTTGATAGGGTCTGGACCCTTAGGAACCAATCTCTTCAACACCCCATATCTCATATCAAAATCATGAACCAATCTCTTCAACACCCCATATCTCATATCAAAATCATCTGTTGAAATTGATGAGGGTGATTTGATAGGATCTGGACCCTTAGGAACCAATCTCTTCAACACCCCATATCTCATATCAAAATCATTCGTTGAAATTGATGAGGGTGATTTGATAGGGTCTGGACCCTTAGGAACCAATCTCTTCAACACCCCATATCTCATATCAAAATCATTTATTGAAATTGATGAGGGTGATTTGATAGGGTCTGGACCCTTAGGAACCAATCTCTTCAACACCCCATATCTCATATCAAAATCATTTATTGAAATTGATGAGGGTGATTTGATAGGGTCTGGACCCTTAGGAACCAATCTCTTCATCAACACGCCATATGTCATATCAAAATCATTGTGATGTTGATTTTGATTTGTAGGTGATGATGAAATAAGTACAAATAGGAGAGAGAATGCAAACAAATGAAGTTGAGATTTTGACTTCATTCCTGAAAATCAAGATGAAGACTTTTTTATGGAGAGTTTTTGAAAATATAACCCAAAAAAATAGCACTTGTAGTTATAGGCAACGGAATGCTACCCTATATATATACATATACAATAAATAAATAAATATATATATATATATATATATATATATATATATATATATATATATATACACACACACACAGAAATGCTAGTTTAGCCTTCCTTTATCATTCCTTATTTATATGATTTCATTTTATATTATACACGGAAATTAAGAAATATTTTATTTAATTCCATTCCTGAATTCCTTATTTATTAATGAAATATAAATAAACGACTNATATATATATATATATATATATATACACACACACACAGAAATGCTAGTTTAGCCTTCCTTTATCATTCCTTATTTATATGATTTCATTTTATATTATACACGGAAATTAAGAAATATTTTATTTAATTCCATTCCTGAATTCCTTATTTATTAATGAAATATAAATAAACGACTGGCGGTGCTGAAATAAACGGTCAAATTAATGAAATATTTTATTCAAATTACTATATGATGTATATTCTAGTATTAAAAAAAATATTACTATATTATGTTAATGTACGTAATTAAATTTCTCTCATGATAATATTCAAAAAATAAAAATAAAAATTCCAACAATCAAATTACTATATGATGTATATTATAGTATTAAAAAATATTACTTTATTATGTTAATATACGTAATTAAATTCCTCTCATGATAATATTCAAAAAAAAAATTCCAACAATCAAATTACTATATGGTGTATATTATAGTATTCAAAAAAAATATTACTCTATTATGTTAATGTATGTAATTAAATTTCTCTATAATATTCAAAAAAAAATTTCAACAATCAAATTACTATATGATATATATTATAGTATTCCAAAAAAATATTACTATATTATGTTAATGTACGTAATTAAATTCCTCTCATGATAATATTAAAAAAAATTTCCAACAATCAAATTACTATATGATGTATATTATAGTATTAAAAAATATTACTATATTTTGTTAATGTAGGTAATTAAATTCCTCTCATGATAATATTCAAAAAAATAAAAATAAAAATTCCAACAATCAAATTATTATGTGATGCATATTATAGTATTAAAAAAAACTGTATTATGTTAATGTACATAATAAAATTCCTCTCATGATAATATTCAAAAAAAATAAAATTTCCAACAATCAAATTACTATAAGATGCATATTATAGTATTCAAAACAAAAATATTATATTATGTTAATGCACGTAATAAAATTCCTCTCGTGATAATATTTAAAAAAAATTCCAACAATCAAATTACTATATGATGTATATTATAGTATTCAAAAAAAAATATTACTATATTATGTTAATGTACGTAATTAAATTCCTCTCATGATAATATTCAAAAAAATAAAAATTTCAACAATCAAATTACTATATGATGTATATTATAGTATTAAAAAAACATTACTATATTATGTTGATGTACGTAATTAAATTCCTCTAATGATAATATTCAAAAAAATAAAAATTCCAATAATCAAATTAATGTTAATGTACGTAATTAAATTCGTATCATGATCATTTTCAAAAAATAAAAAATTCCAACAATCAAATTACTATATTTTACGTACATTAACCTTTCAAAAAAAAAATCCAAAAAATTCCAACAATCAATTTAATTTCACGATAACCTTTCGCCCCGTCTTACTTTTAAAGTATCTATTTTACCATCCGAATTTATTTTTCTTTTAAAGATCAATTTACACCCAATAGATACTATACTTTCACGATGATCTACTAAAGTCTAAACATGGTTTCAATACATAGAATCCATTTCAATTACAGTATTCTACTAATTTTTTCCAGAATAGAAATGCTATTTTATTTAAAGAAATATAAATGCTATTTTTATTACTAAAGTTTTTAATATAAATCATCCATGCACATTTTGTAGAAGTATGTGCATAAGAATGTGTAGAAATCTCGAATTTGAATATAAAAAGTTTTTTAGGATTATATTTTTACTATTTTTTTTTACTGATTTTATAATGATAGCACAGGTTTAACGAAATATAAATGGAATTATATTTTTATTACTAATTTGTTTTACTGATTTGATAATTATAGCACAATTTTAAAGATAAAATGTAATTTTACATTCCAAAAAAGAAAAGGATAGTGCAAGTAATAAATAAATACAATTACAGTTGAACATGAAAATAGAGCAATATTTAATGCAGATAAAAGAGTTGTCATGACTTGTAAAAAATTATGACCAATTATATACACAGTTGAGTATAAAACCGCAAAGCATAAAACGCTGCAGACCGTCACGCGTTAAAGGCACACAATAAATCCAAGAGTGCACACAAAGTTAATTATACAGGCACACAAACAGACTTGGTGAAGTTCTGGTTGTTTTTATAAAATGAAACACAAGTGCACACCAAAAAACTAGACCTGATGATTCGAGTATATGTTTTTTTAAACGGGTCGACACGATAATGACATGAACACGATAAGGCTAAACACAGCCTTAAGGTTAATGGGTTCAAATTTTTAACATGAATACGAATACGATTTGTAACGGGTTAAGCAGGTTGACACAATAGACACGTTTTGTTAACAGGTTCACCGTTTCACATAAATGAAGTAGAAATCATTCATTCTGGAGTATTTGTATCAAACTCATCTTTGTAAGCTACAAATCTTATTTAGCCATTACCATTCTGCAGAAATAAGTGCACATTCTGTAAACTTATCAAATATAGCATACTCCGAAAAGGAATACCTATTTCACGTTTGCCAGGGCTGCCACTTCCATGCACCACACTGCACTGAAAATCACAACAACAATATCAACAACAACCAACAAGTTAAATTCAAGCTCAGGCACACATCGCAAACCGTGCATACAAAACATTCTAATTGTGCACACAATGTATTAAAGGCTCAACCAAGGATAAATACATGCCAAAAATCATGTATTAAAACTGCAAAAAAATTGTTTGAACATACACTGATACACAGGAATCACAACCACTTATGAAAATTGCCATCCATGTAACCTATGTGTGTTTTGGCATCTATAAAGTGGATGAGTCTTTTCTTTTCTTGTTTTAACATTTGGTAGTTCTGATCAATTTGTACAATCTGATTCATCATCAACTAACCCAAAACTTTTCCCCATTCCCTTCTGAGCCATATACACCAACACAAAACATAAAAAACGTCAAAAAAAAAAAATGAACGAGAAAACATCAATCCAGACAGGAAAAAAAAATAAAAGAAACGCAATGGAGGAAGAACCCTACCTCGTCCGGCCGCCACACACGACTCCCCAGCTCTCTTAGTTCGCCGACGACCACCACCTTCGTCCGCCATAATGCTCCGTCGACTTATAACATGTTAAATTCAAAAAATGGTTTGAGACTATAAGAAATCAAATGGAATAACTTTATAATAAGCCATGCATTTAAATCTAAACTTTTGAGTGTGATATTTATTCAATTAAATTAATCTATGATGCATGTGGAATTGATCCAATAAATTTATAACCTATTTAAATCTAAGTTGAAGGGGTATTTTTGTGTTTCAAACCAGTTTCAACATTTGGAGCTCATCAAACATTTCTCTATAACTTTTCTAGACCATTTCACTAATCAAAAGAGTTTTAGACATAATTTTTGAAATGAATACGTTTTAGGGTTTAATTGAAAATATAATTATTTTTTTTGGTCAAAAGATATGAATTAATGACAGGTGGATTATGGGTTGTGTGGGGTCACCTGACCCCACTAATTATTGCGTTAAAATGACCTTTAACAGACTCAATAAATATTTCATAAACCAGTTGAAAGTGTATTTTTTTTTTAATTTGTTTCAAACCAGTTTCAAAATTTGGAGCTCATCAAACATTTTCCTATAACTTTTCGAGACCATTTCACTAATTAAAAGAGTTTTAGGACGTATTTTTTGAATTAAATGTGCTTTTGGGTTATAATTGAAAATATAATTTTTTTGGGTCAAAAGAAAATATGAGTTTAATGGTAGTTGGATTATGGGTTGAGTTGGATCACCTGACCAGTGACCCCACTAATTATTGCATTAAAACGGCCTTTATAGAGAACAGACTCACTAAATATTTCATAAACTGTCAAGCACCTTGTACTCAAATGGCATGTAGTGACCTCCCCATATGAGAGGTCATAAGTTTTAGCCTCAGTGGAGACGATATCAATATGTATCACATTCACACACGTAAAATTTTAGAATTTAAGAATTTCATACTACAATCATGAAATTTCATTTGTACCAAATTTTTAAACATAAACATATGAAATATTCTATCATTGGTTGTGTATATACACAAACAGAAACTATTAAACAAATGAAATTTCATTGTAGTATGAAATTCTTAAATTTTAAAGTTTTGCATGTGTGAATCTGGGGTTCTGGGATTCGTGATCTGTGGACGGTTGTTTGGTTAGAGGTAGCGGTGTCAATATTGCTAAACTTAGAGGAATAGAGGTTTATAAGTAACAAAATATAGAGGTTTATAAAATCTTTATTGAGTTTGTTCTGTCTAGCCACTTTAACATAATAATTAGTTGGATTAGGTGACGCCACTCAACCCATAATCATGTGCCATTAAAAGACTGCAAATTATATTGTGGACCATGGTCCACAATGCATTGTGGACTATGTTCATGACTGATACTGCAGTTGTGTTGAACGGATACTGCAGTTGTGTTGAAAGGAAACTGTAGGTGCGCCAACACAACTGCAGTATCCGTTCAACACAACTGCAGTATCAGTTCAACACAACTACAGTTCCAGACAGATGAAACAACCTCTGTTCCTCGCAACACAACTGCAGTATCCGTTCAACACAACTGCAGTATCAGCCATGACCCATGATCCAAAATGCATTGTGGACCATGGTCCACGGTATAATGACTGTTAAAAGACATCTTGTGACCAAAAAAATATATTTTCAATTAGATCACTAAAACATATTTCATTTTAAAAAGATGTACCAAAACTCTTTTAATTTGTTGAATGGTCTAGAAAAGTTATTGAGAAATTTTTTTATGAGTTTTGAATGTACTTAGAAAATTGTAAAATAACCACATTTGAAAATTAAACTTGATGTTTTATTTTACCATGATAAAGTGTCAGCACATCAATACAATTTTCAACTAAAGAGGTATTATCTATTGATGTGTTGACACTCTATTATGGTAAAATAAAACATAAGTTTAATTTCCAAATGTGATTATTTTACAATTTACACTGATAACACATTAATTAGAGTCTTCTTATTACATAAAATTAAAAATAGAAAAGATTAAAAATTCATCTTCAACATTAAATTTACGGGGATGTATTAAGAATTTCTTCTCTCTCTCTCTCTCTCTCTTTTTTTTTTTTTTTCAAGTGCATAAACTAAGAGAATTTTTTTTTATGTTTCTAAACTTCATCAGCTTCCTCTTAATGGTGCTAAGAGTATTGAAGCGTCAATTTCCAATAATACAATGAATTACTAAGATTTATTCGATCACTCAAATAAACCGTATGATCAACTTGAACAAAGAAATAAACTTGAAGCGTCAATTTCCAATAATACAATGAATTACTAAGATTTATTCGATCACTCAAATAAACCGTATGATCAACTTGAACAAAGAAATAAACACTACGAATTTTAGAGAAGTTGGTAGAAGGCTTTTTCTAGGAACTTTAGTTAGGGAGTAATATGGGAATGAAAATCATAAACTTTAAGTGTTTCAAACCATTTTTTTAATATAGGTAATTATAATATACAAAATTTAAGGGTCATCTAACCAATAATTTACAAACATATATTAGGATTTTTACAAATTCATCACATATATGGAAAGCCCTAAAAATTAGGGCTCAATTAGGGTTCATGCAACAATGTAACATCATAATATCAATACTTCATGAAGTTGGAAGCTTAGTAGAACAGACTAACAAGCAACAGTAGTATAGAACATATAAAAAAAAATTAGAATTACGTGTTTTCTCAAATTTTCCCTCTGAGAACTAGGACTTCAAGCAATCAAGCCTTCAAATATCAACTTCGGGCAAGGGAATTCCACCAGTGTTTGCGTCGCCGTCGAATAGCAGAGGTTCAAACAAAAACGGCAACAGCCAACAACGGCGCCTTTGTGACTTGCGAAGCTTCCACCAAAGTCCAGACCAGAGAACGGGAGTTCGGGAGGGACAACTTTTGCATAGAGAGGAAGAGAGAAATGGAGATTGGAGATCAGAGACGAAGAGAGAAGTAGAGAACTCAAAGAGTGAGAGTGAGAGATTGAGAGAATGAGTGAAATGGAGAATGGAGAAGACAGAGAGAACTATGACTGCGCAAATGTGAAGAAATGAGAAACCCTAGCTGATGGATTGTATATATACAAATCCCAAATGACGTTGTTATATATATATATATATATATATATATATATATATATATATACACACACATATATATATATACACACATGTTTCGGATGGGTTCCGATAGGAAATATCCTAACCCTACCCAAATTAATTAAACATACTTTAAATAGCGGAGCGTTTCGAATTTTCGATTTTGGATTCAAATATCTCTTCCGATAGGCGATGGTGGGTTCGAGTGGGACGGATTTTGCAGATCCCTAGATTTAAATTGGTTATAAATTTATTAGATTTTATTTATTATAGCGTCAAAACAATATTTTGATTTTAACTTGTTATAAATTTATTTGAACATATATAATTAAGAGTTAATTCCATTTTTGATCCTAGAATTATAGGTGACAATCCACTTTTATTCTTTTTTTTATCAGAACATTCACTTTTGGTCCTAATATTATTGTGACATGGCCGTTTTTGGTCCTCTATCAACAAAATATTTTAAATTTCATTAAATACAAGGACATTTTGATCTTCAATTATAGATTTTTTCAAAAAAAAAAAAACAAACAAACAAACATAAAAATATAGTGGGTCTACCTACTTTGTATAAAAAAAAAAAAAAAGATCTAAATGTCCTGTATTTAACGATATTTCAACAATTTTGTTGACGGAGGACCAAAAGCGGTCATGTCACAATAATACTAGGACCAAAAGTGGATGCTCTGATAAAAAAAATGATTAAAAGTGGAATGTTACCTATAAATCTAGAACCAAGAAATGGAATTAACTCTATAATTAATTAATTTTTGTACATCAAAATATTTTTGGTTAATATACAAGATAATTTTATCCAATTTTATTTCGCCAACCCTCAAACTTAATTAGTCATACTGCTACTAAAAGGAATCATACTAGGGAAATAATTGAGGAAGCAACACGTGACTGGAGAAGAAGTGAAGGATTGCTATGTGAGTGACTTATCGGGAACAAAACAAGGTCGCAAATGCTCTTGCAGCAATGGGAACCCGGTCAACAAGCAGATTGGTAAATCTTTGGAACCAGCTCTTGAGCAGCAAGGAGACCTATCTTAATGACTTGGCGCTTGATAGTTGTGCTCGCAAAGTGAGGGAGAGTAATTAGTTCATTTTACCTTCTCGGGTAACACCTGTTCACCAGATAAAAATAAAAAAAAATAAAAATAAAATTTAAAAAAGAATCATATAATAAAAAAAAATACCTCTTTGGTTGTAAATTCCATTGATGTACCGACACTCTATCAAAATATCACCTAAGTGTATATTTCTAGACGTTTTACGAGTTTATTGAAATTTACAAATTTCCATATTATAAAATATAAATAATTATCGTGTACTTGAATATGCAATCTCTTTTTTTTTTTTTTAATTGATCTATTTTTTATTCATTAATCATTTTCAATATATCCATTATTATCGTGTCTGGGAAAATAGATATTAACTTTCATGCAAGACGCATATTAAACTCAAATATTATTACTATTCTGATCAAAGCAGGGAATCATTAAAATGGATGCAAATATGCATTACTTGAAACATATATAATGCTTTTTAGGAGTTTATTGATATTTTCAAATCCCTGTACTATAAAATACAAATAATTGACAAGACTTTGTGGTCTAGTGGCACCGAGTTTTACACAACCCTAGATTTAAATTGATTATAAATTTATTAAATTTTATCTAACGGGTAGGGTGGTGAGGGTGATACGATAGGGTATGAACCACTAGGAACTTTTCTCTTCACTGCCCCATATCTCATATGAAAATCATCTGAGGGTGGTGAGGGTGATACGATAGGGTCTGGACCACAAGAAACTTTTCTCTTCACTGCGCCATATCTCATATGAAAATCATCTGAGGGTGGTGAGGGTGATACGATAGGGTCTGGACCACTAGGAACTTTTCTCTTCACTGCGCCATATCTCATATGAAAATCATCTGAGGGTGGTGAGGGTGATACGATAGGGTCTGGACCACTAGGAACTTTTCTCTTTACTTCCCCATATCTCATATGAAAATCATGTTAGGGTGGTGAGGGTGATACGATAGGGTCTGGACCACTAGGAACTTTTCTCTTCACTGCCCCATATCTCATATGAAAATCATCTGTTGAAATTGATGAGGGTGGTTGGATAGGGTCTGGACCCCTAGGAACCAATCTCTTCACAACCTCATATCTCATATCAAAATCATTACGATGTTGATTTTGATTTGTAGGTGATGATGAAATAAGTACAAATAGGAGAGAGAATGCAAACAAATGAAGTTGAAAATACTTCATTCATGAAAACCAAGAGGAAGAAATTTTTATGGTGCGTTTTTGAAAATATAACCCAAAAAGAAATAGCTCGTATTGTTATATAGAAGCAACGAAATGCTCTCCTATATATATACACAATTATACAGTCTTGTTAATGGTGTTGAAATGAATATATAGTAATTTGTATGATTTTGGTGAGATTATATAGTAACTATAATTGATATTTTTTTTTTTGAATACTACTGACTCTATTACAATGCAGTATATGTTCATAAGTACTTTCTCAACCTATTGAAGCAAAAGGGAAGGGTTTGATACCACTAGACCACAAGGTCCTTGGCATAATTGATATTTAATAAAATTGAAATCAAATAATACATATTACTCTATATGATTCTAAGACAGTTACGTTGTCACAATATTTTTTTTTTGGGAAATACTAATCAAAAGTATATTTAAATTAGTTTCCTGGAATGTTTGGCTTGTAAAACTTATTTTAAGAGAATATAAATGCTGTTTTGGAATGTAATAAATAGGAATATAATAAGAATTGTATTCTATTGTTTAATTTTTTGAAGATATATAGATTTTAAAAATTGTATTATATATACTATTTGATTGTTTTAAAGAAAAAGGATGGATTAAATATTCGAAAGATAAAAGTACAAATTATATATTTATGTGGGTGTATGTGTGTGTTTCTAATAATAATAATAATAATATAATTATTTTCAATAATGATCTCTTAACTATTGACATTTCTCTCTTCTTTTTTTTTCTTTGTTTTAATATCCGATTTTGTCCATTAAATATTGATTTTTATAAATTTTTATCATCGATTTTCAATTTTTACTATAAATGAAAATTTGACAACTAACTTTTTTCAAATTTGGTCCAACAGTTAAATATCAATTTAGTAAATATTAAATTTAATGATAATGTTCAACAAGTTGGGTTCTACACATTTCCACTAATAACGAACTAAATGTATTAAGGGTCTGCTTTGAAACTCGAAAAATGACTTTTGGAAGTCATTTTTACGTGTTTGGGTACTCAAGGAAAAATAAAGTCAAAATAAATATTCATTCTATTCAATATCATACCTTAAATTTCACGATAACCGCCACCAATCTTGCCTTAAAAGTCTCTAACTTACCATCGGAACTTATTTTTCTTTTGAATATCTCCTTACACCGAATAAATATGTTAACATATAGTGTGAATTTGTTGTTCTTCTTTGCGAGGGAACAAATATTCATTCCATGTAGTACCCAAAAAAAAAAAGAGCTATGAAATGGGCATACCAAATGCATAAAATGGCTTAGAGTTCAAAGTCACAATTCCTTACTGATACGATTCTTGCATTCTTAAATGGAGCCTTTTGAGTTGCCTTGATTTCAGATAAAGATATCCCTTCCGATATGCGATGGTGGGTTCGGGTCCGATGAGTTTTACACAGCCCTAGATTTAAATTGATTATAAATTTATTAAATTTTATTTAATATAGCGTCATACAATATTTTGATTTTAACATGTTATAAATTGATTTGAACCTATATAATTAATTAATTTTTTTACCTCAAAAAAATTTTGATTAAAATACAAGATAATTTTATCCAATTCAATTTTCCCAACACTCAAACTTAATTAGTCATACTACTACTGAAAGGAATCATATTAGGGAAATTATTGAGGAAGTAACACATGACTACAGAAGGAGTGGAGGATTATTATCTGAGTGATTTATCGCGCAGATGCAATTCCAGCAATGGGAGCCGGTCAACAAGTAGATTGGGAAATCTTTGGAACCAGCTCCTAAGCTGAGGAGACCTATCTTAATGACTTGACGATTGATACTTGCGCTCGCAGAGTGAAGCAGAATAATTAGTTCATTTTACCTTTCCTGGGTAACACTTGTCCCCCTGATCACAAAAGGAAAAAAAAAATCATATAATCAAAAAAAATACCTCTTTGGTTGGAAATTCCATTGATGTACTGACACTCTATCAAAAAATCACTTAAGTTTATATTTCTAGACCTTTTAGGAGTTTATTGAAATTTACAAATTCTCATACTATAAAATATAAATAATTGCCTGAGACCTTGTAGTCTAGTGACACCCGGTTACACTCTTTATTGTGTTTGGAAAAATAGATATTAATTTTCATGAATGACGCATACTTTTGCTGGTACAATTAATAATAGTTTTAACATTTCAAAATCACAATTGTTATTAAAAGTCCAATATTATTATTATTCTGATCAAATTAAAACAAGGAATCGTTAAAATGGATATAAATATGCATTGATTGAAACATATATAATGCTTTGAATTACAACCTTTCCCTTTAAACATTATATCCCCTCCATCTTATAGGATGGTCGAGACTAGAACAACAAGACACCTAGCTATTCTAAAGTTGATGAGGGTGGTTGGAAAGGGTTTGGACCCTTAGGAACCAATTCAATTTCTTCACCAGGGTGATGAGGGTGATACGATAGGGTCTGGACCACTAGGAACTTTTCTCTTCACTGCGCCATATCTCATATGAAAATCATCTGAGGGTGGTGAGGGTGATACGATAGGGTCTGGACCACTAGGAACTTTTCTCTTCACTGCCCCATATCTCATATGAAAATCATCCGAGGGTGGTGCGGGTGATACGATAGGGTCTGGACCACTGGGAACTTTTCTCTTCACTGCCCCATATCTCATATGAACATCATCTGTTGAAATTGATGAGGGTGGTTGGATAGGGTCTGGACCCTTAGGAACCAATCTCTTCACAACCTCAAATGTCATATCAAAATCATTATGATGTTGATTTTGATTTGTAGGTGATGATGAAATAAGTACAAATAGGAGAGAGAATGCAAACAAATGAAGTTGGTATTCCAACTTTATTCTTGAAACCAAGAGGAAGAAAATTTTATGGTGCGTTTTTGAAAATATAACCCAAAAAGAAATAGCTCGTGTTGTTATATAAGCAACGAAATGCTCTCCTATATATTATATACACAATTATACAGTCTTGTTAATGGTGTTGAAATGAATATGTGGTAATTTGTATGAATTTGGTGAAATCTTCTTTTACTATATTGAGTATAGCTGTATATAGTAATTATAATTGATATTTAATCAAATTGAAATCAAATAATGCATATTACTCTTATATGATTATAAGACCGTTGTCACAATATTTTTTTAGGAAATACTAATCAAAAGTATATTTAAATTAGTTTCCTGAAATGTTTGCCTTGTAAAACTTATTTTTAGAGAATATAAATGCTATTTTTGAATGTAATAAATTAGGAATATAATAAGAATTGTATTCTATTGTTTAATTTTTTTGAAGTTATATAGATTTTAAAAATTCTATTATACTATTTGATTGTTTTAAAGAAAAAGGATGGATTAAATATTCGAAAGATAAAAGTACAATTTATATATTTATGTGGGTGTATGTGTGTGTTCATTATTATTATTATATATTATTATTATTATTATTATTATTATTTTAAATAATGATTTCTTAACTATTGACATTTCTCATTTTTTTTTATATCCGATTTGGTCCATTGAATATTGATTTTTATCATCGGTTTTAAATTTTTACCATAAATGAAAAATTGACTACTGATTTTTTTTCAAATTTGGCCCTAAAATTAAATATCAGTTTAGTAAATATTAAATTTAATGATAATCTTCTACAAATTTGGTTCTACACATTTCCACTAATGATGACCAAAATGTATTAAGGGTCCGCTTTGAAACTCGAAAAATGACTTTCGTCCGTGTTTGGGTACTCAAAGAAAATAAAGTCAAAATAAAATATTCATTATAGTCAATATCATACCTTTAATTTCACGATAACCGCCACCAATCTTGCCTTAAAAGTCTCTACTTTACCATCGTAACTTATTTTTCTTTTGAATATCTCTTTACACCCAATAAATATGTTAACATATAGTGTGAATTTGTTATTCTTCCTTGCGAGGGAACAAATATTCATTCCATGTGGTACCAAAAAAAAAAAAAAAACTGTGAAATGGGCATACCAAATGCATAAAATGGCTTAGAGTTCAAAATCACAATTCCTTTCTGATATGATTCTTGCATTCTTAAATGGAGCCTTTTGTCATATTCGGATATCCCATCCCATATGCAATGGTGGGTTCGGGTCGGATGGGTTAATAGGGTGGGACAGGTTTTACACAACCCTATATTTAAATTGGTTACTATTTTATTAAATTTTATTTAATATAGCGTCAAACTATATTTTGATTTTAACATGTTATAAATTTATTTGAACCTATATAATTATTTAATTTTTTTACCTCAGAAAAATTTTGATTAAAATACAAAATAATTTTATCCCATTCGATTTCCCCAACCCTCAAACTTAATTAGTCATACTACTACTGAAAGGAATTATATTAGGGAAATTATTGAGGTAGCAACACATGACTATAGGAGTGGAGGATTGCTATCTAAGTGATTTATCGCGAACAAAACAAGGTCGCAGATGCAATTGCAGCACTGGGAACCGGTCAACAAGAAGATTGGGAAATCTTTGGAACCATCTCCTAAGCTGAGGAGACCTATCTTAATAACTTAACGATTGACACTTGTGCTCGCAGAGTGAGGCAGAATAATTAGTTCATTTTACCTTTCCCCGGTAACACTTGTACTGACACTCTATCAAAAAATCACTTAAGTCTATATTTCTAGACCTTTTAGGAGTTTATTGAAATTTACAAATTCCCATACTATAAAATATAAATAATTGCCTAAGACCTTGTAGTCTAGTGACACCCGGTTACACTCATTATTGTGTTTGGAAAAATAGATATTAATTTTCATGAAAGACGCATACTTTTGCTGGTACAATTAATAATAGTTTTAACATTTCAAAATCACAATTGTTATTTAAAGTCCAATATTATTATTATTCTGATCAAATTAAAGCAAGGAATCGTTAAAATGGATATAAATATGCATTGATTGAAACATATATAATGCTTTGAATTACAACCTTTCCCTTTAAACATTATATCCCCTCCATCTTATAGGATGGTCGAGGCTAGAACAACTAGGCACCTAGCTATTCTAAAGTTGATGAGGGTGGTTGGAAAGGGTTTGGACCCTTAGGAACCAATTCAATTTCTTCACCAGGGTGATGAGGGTGATACGATAGGGTCTAGACCACTAGGAACTTTTCTCTTCACTGCGCCATATCTCATATGAAAATCATCTGAGGGTGGTGAGGGTGATACGATAGGGTCTGGACCACTAGGAACTTTTCTCTTCACTGCCCCATATCTCATATGAAAATCATCCGAGGGTGGTGCGGGTGATACGGTAGGGTCTGTACCACTAGGAACTTTTCTCTTCACTGCCCCATATCTCATATGAAAATCATCTGAGGGTGGTGTGGGTGATACGATAGGGTCTGGACCACTAGGAACTTTTCTCTTCACTGCCCCATATCTCATATGAAAATCATCTGAGGGTGGTGCGGGTGATACAATAGGGTCTGGACCACTAGGAACTTTTATCTTCATTGCCCCATATCTCATATGAAAATCATCTGAGGGTGGTGCGGGTGATACGATAGGGTCTGGACCACTGGGAACTTTTCTCTTCACTTCCCCATATCTCATATGAAAATCATCTGTTGAAATTGATGAGGGTGGTTGGATAGGGTCTGGACCCTTAGGAACCAATCTCTTCACAACTTCATATCTCATATCAAAATCATTATGGTGTTGATTTTGATTTGTAGGTGATGATGAAATAACTACAAATAGGAGAGAGAATGCAAACAAATGAAGTTGGTATCCCATTCTTGAAACCAAGAGGAAGAAAATTTTATGGGGCGTTTTTGAAAATATAACCCAAAAAGAAATAGCTCGTGTTGTTATATAAGCAACGAAGTGCTCTCCTATATATATATACACAATTATACAAACTTGTTAATGGTGTTGAAATGAATATATGGTAATTTGTATGAATTTGGTGAGATCTTCTTTTACTATATTGAGTATAGCTGTATATAGTAATTATAATTGATATTTAATCAAATTGAAATCAAATAATGCATATTACTCTTATATGATTATAAGACCGTTGTCACAATATTTTTTTTGGAAATACTAATCAAAAGTATGTTTAAATTAGTTTCCTGGAATGTTTTCCTTGTAAAACTTATTTTTAGAGAATATAAATGCTATTTTTGAATGTAATAAATTAGGAATATAATAAGAATTGTATTCTATTGTTTAATTTTTTTGAAGTTATATAGATTTTAAAAATTGTATTATACTATTTGAATGTTTTAAAGAAAAAGGATGGATTAAATATTCAAAAGATAAAAGTACAATTTATATATTTATGTGGGTGTATGTGTGTGTTTATTATTATTATTATTATTATATATTATTATTATTATTATTATTATTATTTTCAATAATGATCTCTTAACTATTGACATTTCTCATTTTTTTTATATCCGATTTGGTCCATTGAATATTGATTTTTATCATCGGTTTTACCATAAATGAAAAATAGACTACTGATTTTTTTAAAATTTGGCCCTAAAGTTAAATATCAGTTTAGTAAATATTAAATTTAATGATAATCTTCTACAAATTTGGTTCCACACATTTACACTAATGATGAACTAAATGTATTAAGGGTCCGCTTTGAAACTCGAAAAATGACTTTCGTCCGTGTTTGGGTACTCAAAGAAAATAACGTCAAAATAAAATATTTATTCTAGTCAATATCATACCTTTAATTTCACGATAACCGCCACCAATCTTGCCTTAAAAGTCTCTACTTTACCATCGAAACTTATTTTTCTTTTGAATATCTCTTTACACCCAATAAATATGTTAACATATAGTGTGAATTTGTTATTCTTCCTTGCGAAGGAACAAACATTCATTCCATGTGGTACCCAAAAAAAAAACAAAAAAAAAAAAAAAAACTGTGAAATGGGCATACCAAATGCATAAAATGGCTTAGAGTACAAAATCACAATTCCTTTCAGATATGATTCTTGCATTCTTAAATAGAGCCTTTTGATTTGTCTTGATTTCATATTCGGATATCCCATCCGATATGCGATGGTGGGTTCGAGTCGGATGGGTTTATAGGGTGGGAGTGGGACGGGTTTTACACAACCCTATATTTAAATTGGTTACTATTTTATTAAATTTTATTTAATATAGCGTCAAACAATATTTTGATTTTAACATGTTATAAATTTATTTGAACCTATATAATTAATTAATTTTTTTACCTCAAAAATTTTTTGATTAAAATACAAGATAATTTTATCCAATTCGATTTCCCCAACCCTCAAACTTAATTAGTCATACTACTAATGAAAGGAATCATATTAGCGAAATTATTGAGGAAGCAACACATGACTATAGGAGTGGAGGATTGCTATCTGAGTGATTTATCGCGAACAAAACAAGGTCGCATATGCAATTGCAGCAATGGGAACCGGTCAACAAGAAGATTGGGAAATCTTTGGAACCAGCTCCTAAGCTGAGGAGACCTATCTTAATAACTTAACAATTGACACTTGTGCTCGCAGAGTGAGGCAGAATAATTAGTTCATTTTACCTTTCCCGGGTAACACTTGTACTGACACTCTATCAAAAAACCACTTAAGTCTATATTTCTAGACCTTTTAGGAATTTATTGAAATTGACAAATTCCCATACTATAAAATATAAATAATTGCTTGAGACCTTGTAGTCTAGTGACACCCGGTTACACTCTTTATTTTGTTTGGAAAAATAGATATTAATTTTCATGAATGACGCATACTTTTGCTGGTACAATTAATAATAGTTTTAACATTTCAAAATCACAATTGTTATTAAAAGTCCAATATTATTATTATTCTGATCAAATTAAAGCAAGGCATCGTTAAAATGGATATAAATATGCATTGATTGAAACATATATAATGCTTTGAATTACAACCTTTCCCTTTAAACATTATATCCCCTCCATCTTATAGGATGGTCGAGGCTAGAACAACTAGGCACATAGCTATTCTAAAGTTGATGAGGGTGGTTGGAAAGGGTTTGGACTCTTAGGAACCAATTCAATTACTTCACCAGGGTGATGAGGGTGATACGATAGGGTCTGGACCACTAGGAACTTTTCTCTTCACTGCGCCATATCTCATATGAAATTCATCTGAGGGTGGTGAGGGTGATACGATAGGGTCTAGACCACAAGGAACTTTTCTCTTCACTGCCCCATATCTCATATGAAAATAATCCGAGGGTGGTGCGGGTGATACGATAGGGTCTGGACCACTAGGAACTTTTCTCTTCACTGCCCCATATCTCATATGAAAATAATCCGAGGGTGGTGCGGGTGATACGATAGGGTCTAGGCCACTACGAACTTTTCTCTTCACTGCCCCATATCTCATATGAAAATCATCTGAGGGTGGTGAGGGTGATACAATAGGGTCTGGACCACTAGGAACTTTTCTCTTCAGTGCCCCATATCTCATATGAAAATCAACCGAGGGTGGTGCGAGTGATACGATAGGGTCTGGACCATTAGGAACTTTTCTCTTCACTGCCCCATATCTCATATGAAAATCATCTAAGGGTGGTGCGGGTGATACGATAGGGTCTGGACCACTAGGAACTTTTCTCTTCACTGCCCCATATCTCATATTAAAATCATCTGAGGGTGGTGCGGGTGATACGATAGGGTCTGGACCACTAGGAACTTTTCTCTTCACTGCCCCATATCTCATATGGAAATCATCTGTTGATATTGATGAGGGTGGTTGGATAGGATCTGGACCCTTAGGAACCAATCTCTTCACAACCTCATATCTCATATCAAAATCATTATGATGTTGATTTTGATTTGTAGGTGATGATGAAATAAGTACAAATAGGAGAAAGAATGCAAACAAATGAAGTTGGTATTCCAACTTCATTCTTGAAACCAAGAGGAAGAAAATTTTATGGTGCGTTTTTGAAAATATAACCCAAAAAGAAATAGCTGGTGTTGTTATATAAGCAACGAAATGCTCTCCTATATATATACACAATTATACAGTCTTGTTAATGGTGTTGAAATGAATATATGGTAATTTGTATGAATTTGGTGAGATCTTCTTTTACTATATTGAGTATAGCTGTATATAGTAATTATAATTGATATTTAATCAAATTGAAATCAAATAATGCATATTACTCTTATATGACTATAAGACCGTTGTCACAATATTTTTTTAGGAAATACCAATCAAAAGTATATTTAAATTAGTTTCCTGGAATGTTTGCCTTGTAAAACTTGTTTTTCGAGAATATAAATGCTATTTTTGAATGTAATAAATTAGGAATATAATTTTTTTTTTTGTAAATTAGGAATATAATAAGAATTGTATTCTATTGTTTAATTTTTTTGAAGTTATATAGATTTTAAAAGTTGTATTATACTATTTGATTGTTTTAAAGAAAAAGGATGGATTAAATATTCGAAAGATAAAAGTACAATTTATATATTTATGTAGGTGTGTGTGTATGATGATTATTATTATTATATATTATTATTATTATTATTATTATTATTATTATTTTCAATAATGATCTCTTAACTATTGACATTTCTCAATTTTTTTTATATCCGATTTGGTCCATTGAATATTGATTTTTATCATCGGTTTTAAATTTTTACCATAAATGAAAAATTGACTACTGATTTTTTTCTAATTTGGCCCTAAAGTTAAATATCAGTTTAGTAAATATTAAATTTAATGATAATCTTCTTTAAATTTGGTTCTACACATTTACACTAATGATGAACTAAATGTATTAAGGGTCCGCTTTGAAACTCGAAAAATGACTTTCGTCCGTGTTTGGGTACTCAAAGAAAATAAAGTCAAAATAAAATATTCATTCTTGTCAATATCATACCTTTAATTTCACGATAACCGCCACCAATATTGCCTTAAAAGTCTCTAATTTAACATCGTAACTTATTTTTCTTTTGAATATCTCTTTACACCCAATAAATATGTTAACATATAGTGTGAATTTGTTATTCTTCCTTGCGAGGGAACAAATATTCATTCCATGTGGTACCCAAAAAAAAAAAAAAAAAAAAACTGTGAAATGGGCATACCAAATGCATAAAATGGCTTAGAGTTCAAAATCACAATTCCTTTCTAATATGATTCTTGCATTCTTAAATGGAGCCTTTTGATTTGTCTTGATTTCATATTCGGATATCCCATCCGATATGCAATGGTGGGTTCGAGTCGGATGGGTTAATAGGGTGGGAGTGGGACGGGTTTTACACAATCCTATATTTAAATTGGTTACTATTTTATTAAATTTTATTTAATATAGCGTCAAACAATATTTTGATTTTAATATGTTATAAATATATTTGAACCTATATAATTAATTAATTATTTTACATCAAAAAAATTTTGATTAAAATACAAGATAATTTTATCCAATTCGATTTCCTCAACCGTCAAACTTAATTAGTCATACTACTACTGAAAGGAATCATATTAGGGAAATTATTGAGGAAGCAACACATGACTATAGGAGTGGAGGATTGCTATCTGAGTGATTTATCGCGAACAAAACAAGGTCGCATATGCAATTGCAGCAATGGGAACCGATCAACAAGAAGATTGGGAAATCTTTGGAACCAGCTCCTAAGCTGAGGAGACCTATCTTAATAACTTAACAATTGACACTTGTGCTCACAGAGTGAGGCAAAATAATTAGTTCATTTTACCTTTCCCGAGTAACAGTTGTACTGACACTCTATCAAAAAATCACTTAAGTCTATATTTCTAGACCTTTTAGGAGTTTATTGAAATTTACAAATTCCCATACTATAAAATATAAATAATTGCCTAAGACCTTGTAGTCTAGTGACACCCGATTACACTCATTATTGTGTTTGGAAAAATAGATATTAATTTTCATGAAAGACGCATACTTTTGCTGGTACAATTAATAATAGTTTTAACATTTCAAAATCACAATTGTTATTAAAAGTCCAATATTATTATTATTCTGATCAAATTAAAGCAAGGCATCGTTAAAATGGATATAAATATGCATTGATTGAAACATATATAATGCTTTGAATTACAACCTTTCCCTTTAAACATTATATCCCCTCCATCTTATAGGATGGTCGAGGCTAAAACAACTAGGCACCTAGCTATTCTAAAGTTGATGAGAGTGGTTGGATAGGGTTTGGACCCTTAGGAACCAATTCAATTTGTTCACCAGGGTGATGAGGGTGATACGATAGGGTCTGGACCACTAGGAACTTTTCTCTTCACTGCGCCATATCTCATATGAAAATCATCTGAGGGTGGTGAGGGTGATACGATAGGGTCTGGAACACTAGGAACTTTTCTCTTCACTGCCCCATATCTCATATGAAAATCATCCGAGGGTGGTGCGGGTGATACGATAGGGTCTGGACCACTAGGAACTTTTGGTGCGGGTGATACGATAGGGTCTGGACCACTAGGAACTTTTCTCTTCACTGCCCCATATCTCATATGAAAATCATCTAAGGGTGGTGCGGGTGATACGATAGGGTCTGGACCACTAGGAACTTTTCTTGCGGGTGATACGATAGGGTCTGGACCACTAGGAACTTTTCTCTTCACTGCCCCATATCTCATATGAAAATCATCTGAGGGTGGTGCGGGTGATACGATAGGGTCTGGACCACTAGGAACTTTTCTCTTCACTGCCCCATATCTCATATTAAAATCATCTGAGGGTGGTGCGGGTGATACGATAGGGTCTGGACCACTAGGAACTTTTCTCTTCACTGCCCCATATCTCATATGGAAATCATCTGTTGATATTGATGAGGGTGGTTGGATAGGATCTGGACCCTTAGGAACCAATCTCTTCACAACCTCATATCTCATATCAAAATCATTATGATGTTGATTTTGATTTGTAGGTGATGATGAAATAAGTACAAATAGGAGAAAGAATGCAAACAAATGAAGTTGGTATTCCAACTTCATTCTTGAAACCAAGAGGAAGAAAATTTTATGGTGCGTTTTTGAAAATATAACCCAAAAAGAAATAGCTGGTGTTGTTATATAAGCAACGAAATGCTCTCCTATATATATACACAATTATACAGTCTTGTTAATGGTGTTGAAATGAATATATGGTAATTCCTAAGGGTCCAGATCCTATCCAACCACCCTCATCAATATCAACAGATGATTTTCATATGAGATATGGGATAGTGAAGAGAAAAGTTCCTAGTGGTCCAGACCCTATCGTATCACCCGCACCACCCTCAGATGATTTTAATATGAGATATGGGGCAGTGAAGAGAAAAGTTCCTAGTGGTCCAGACCCTATCGTATCACCCGCACCACCCTTAGATGATTTTCATATGAGATATGGGGCAGTGAAGAGAAAAGTTCCTAGTGGTCCAGACCCTATCGTATCACCCGCACCACCCTCGGATGATTTTCATATGAGATATGGGGCAGTGAAGAGAAAAGTTCCTAGTGTCCAGACCTATCGTATCACCCTCACCACCCTCAGATGATTTTCATATGAGA